>NC_143517.1:56486445-56637916 GCF_031878675.1 Megascapheus bottae
CAACTGTGTGCCCTTAGACTATGGCTGCAGTGGTTTCTGAATTTCTAGATAGGTGAACATGGAAGAACACTATCTTCAGAGCATCTCTGTGAGAGAAAGGACTCTCCAAAGATTGATTCGGCAAGCAGTCTTTCAAATGAGCTTACATCTTTACTACTTTGAGCCTACAAAAGCTAGGTCTAGCCAAATCCTGCAATGTTGTCAAAACTTTTCTCCCACTTTCTTGATATAAACAAGACTCTCCTCTAGGTTTGCCAGTGACTGTTCCATTGGCTGTTTACATTGGGTGTGGGGGAGTGGGGGATGTTGTTTCTTGATTTGACATTTTTCTTGAGTTTCTTGTTCTGCCCATTTGAAAATGGCAGTCCTGGGGCTTGAACTTAGGGCCTGGGCACTGTCCTTGGACACTTTTTGCTCAAGGCTAGCATTCTGCACTTGAGATACAGTGTCACTTCTGGCTTTTTCCATGTATGTAGTTCCGGGGAATCAAACCCAGGGCTTTGTGCATGCTAGGTGAGCACACTACCACTAGGCCATGCTCCCGACCCTAAAAAATGTTTTAATGACCCTATATATACATGTATATTTATATTTTATTTCTTTATTTTTGCCAGTCCTGGGCTTGAGCTCAGGGCCTGAGCACTGCCCTTGGGCTTTCTCAAGGCTAGTCCTCTATCACTTGAGCCACAGCACCATTTCTGGCCTTTTCTATGTATGTGGTACTGAGCAATCAAACGTAGGTCTTTGTGCAGGCTAGGCAAGCACTCTACCACTAGGCCAAATTCCCATGCAACCCAACCATTTTAAACTCAGTTTCCCACAGTCTCAAGGCATGTACAAATTCTTTGCCAAAATGCAACACAAACAGCCTCTAGTCCAATTCTCCCAGATCCTCACATCCATCTTAAATCTCGTAAGCACAGTCTTTACTATCTTTATTCCTATTAGCATTCTGGTCTGAGTTTCCACTGGAAGGAACATTAGCCTCCAGTTTCGTAGCATGCTCACTCTTTCCAGTGGACTGTCAAGTATTAGTCTACTTCTCCCACAAATCAGTTCCAAGGATCGCTAAACCATATGGGGAGATAGAACAACAAAGAGCATATATAACAATAAAAACCCTTGTCAGGTGCTGTTGGTGTAATCCTAGTTACTCAGGAGGCTGAGATCTGAGGATCGCGGTTCAAAGCCAGCCTGGGCACTAAACTCCGTGAGACTTTTATCTCCAATTAATCACCAGAAAACCAGAAGTGGGGCTGTGACTCAAGGGGTAGGGTGGTAGCCTTGAGCTGAAGAGTTCAGGGACAGAGCCCAGGCCCAGAATCCAAGTCCCATGAAAGACAAATAATAATAATAATAATAATAATAATAATAATAATAATAATAATTTTAGGAATAATAACTAAAAGAAAAGAGATAATTTGGCTCACAGTTTTAGTGATCACTTTCCTTCATCACTTCTGTAAATGATAGGTAGGACCAAGTGGCTCACCTCATGGCATAACAAAGGAGAGGAAGAATGTAGCAACAAGATCTACCTTTCATAGTCAGCCCTCTCTCTCCAGCTATCTAGTTCCTCCAACCAGGTGTCACCTCCTAATACCCATCAGTACAAACCCATCAACCGATTAATTCATTGGTGACATTAGAGCCCTGGTGATCCAATCCCATCTTAATAGTGCCCTCAGCTGGGGACCAAGCCTTCAACATAGAAATCTTGGGAGGAGAGCCTTCTTATGTAAAGCATATCTATGTCCCCTTCTCTACTCATTACCAGCTTCTCCAGCTGGATGCTTGTACGCGTGAATGTGTACCTCCTGCCCTACCAGCCTGCAGCACTTTGGAAGCCTGTTCTCCATCACTTTCAGCAGTAGACTGCTCTCTTCTCCCTGGTGTCGGTGCAGAGTCTGATAGTTAGTGGGCCTAAAGACTTATTGCTTGAATTTGCTGTGTGCTAGAATCACACTGGGGATTTTCCCTGGACAAGAGAGGTTTGTTTAAGTGCTGTTTATTGTGCCAACTTAATAGGTTTGCATTACATGCTTCCTGCTTTTGTAAATTTTTACAGCATGCAAGCAAGAGCTAATAGTTTTAATTATGTAACTAAAGGCCTCTATTACTCCTTTTAAAATGCTTTGGGACTTTTATATGTAAGAGCTTCCACACACCTTATTTACTTATTCAAGGCAGAGCTTGGAATGCCTTTACTCTGGGTGCAGACCCTGCTTGTTTTCTCAGTAAATTAGGACAATCAGAGAACAGATGTACATGAAGCGATCTGGTGTCCCGATACTCCTCCACTAGTTAACAGGTCGTCGAACCTCTTTCAACCTCAGTTTTCTCATATGCAAGATGGGAGGAATACTAAATAAGAATGTGCTTGTAAGAATTTTAAAGTTAAGGGCTGGGAGTTTGGCCTAGTGGTAGAGTGCTTGCCTAGCATGCATGAAGACCTGGGTTCAATTCCTTGCTACCACATACTTAGAAAAAGCCAGAAGTGGTGCTGAGGCTCAAGTGGTAGAGCTCTAGCCTTGAGAAAAATCCAAGGACAGTGCTCAGGCCCTGAGATTAAGCCTTTAACTTTAAAAGAATTTTAAAGTTAAATATAATACATATAAAAGCAATCGTGATTATAAACAATAAAATAAGATAGTGGATTTTAGAGTTCTTCTTTACAGACAGTTTTGCCAGTGTGATTTTGAGACATATCACAATAAAAGGCTAGAAAAGAAAGGACTTGAAGATATAGAAGAGTATTATTTAAGAGAATTATTTAATTAATTTCCAATGCTTCTGTAGATTTATCTAATGCTTTACCTGGGTAGAGATAAAAGTATATACTCATGTTTTAGATCAGAGATAAGTGAACTTTTCACTTTCCTAAGCATATCCCACATGTAATATCATTTAATTCTATGAAGGAAATACTAGTAACATTTTTACTATACATTTGTTAACAGCCAATATGACAGGATTGGGAGCGATGGGGAGAAGAGGTAGGGGATGACATTGATCAAGGCACACTGTACTCATCAGCTGACATGTTGAATGAACTCTTTGTGCAACTACTTAAAGTTAAAAATTGCATTTCAGATAGGGCGTGTCCAAATATAGACATATCTTACTCCAAAGCTCAAGTTCTACCCAATTCACATTATCCCATAACTAAGGGTATTTTGTTGAGCACTGTCTTCAGCCTACTAAACTGCCATGCAATTATCGATATGCTTAGTTAGGCCACTGTTTTAACAGCGTTGTAGCGCGTGTTACAGCAGTCCAGTCAACAACAGAGTGCAAGTACATATTGGTTCCATAACATTACGTTGCCTAGTGATGGATGTTACGTATACTCTAGAACGCTCGGGCAACAGGGAATCACCGAGTTACTCATTTCTCAGAAGTGTCCTAACCACACTCTTCTCAGAACTTATCCCTGATGCTCAGCAGCACAGGACTTGTGTTCTAGTTTTCTCATCCTTTTTATTTTCATTGTCTCCTTTCTTCTATTTCCACATTCTTTTTGCTTTCTTTTGGTCTCTTCAACCTTTTTGTTGTTGTTTTGAAATCCATTAGCATCCTTTTAATGCTCTAAGTTGACATTTTCCCCCCAATTCTGTCTCCTTGAAGTTTTAGTTTCATGAATATGTTATATGTTTACATAGTCATTATAGGCCCTGTACCTCAAACAAAAAAAAGAGTTAATGTGTTTTACTATTAAGAACTAATTTTTAATTTTGGTACAATATTGTCCCAGTTAAGAATATCTTGGTTTAAATAAAGGAACTTTTAGAATTTTGTTTAAATTTGTATATTGCTACTTTAGCTATACCCTTGTCTTTTAAAAATTTACTCTGAGGGTTAAAATATACATCTTTAATTCTTTCTAGTGTCTTTTGAGTTAATACTGTCCTAGTTTATATGAATGCAAACAAGGTCACAGATATTCAAATAAATTTTCATCCTCTTCCATTCTTTGAGCCATTGTTGTCATCGATACTCTATTTAAGTAATAACCCTATAAGACAATGTCATAAATTTGCTTATGCAGATATGCATATGTTTTTAAAAAGTACTGCATTTTGGTCTTGGAGCTAGTGGCTAGTGCTTTGGCCCTAGTATGCTAATGCTAGCTTACTCACTCAGCTGGCATTCACCATTTAAATCACCCCTCCAGCCCTGTTTTTGGCTTGTAATTTTGGAGGAATCTCATGGACTTTTCTGCCTATGTTAGCTGGGAACAAACATCCTCTAGATCTCAGCCAGCAGAGTAGTTAGGATTATAGGTAGAGCCTCTAGTGCTCTGCTCCACATATGTCTTTTAGACACATGTCTCTTTTTAGAGAAATTTTTAAGTTTGCATACTCAACTCAAAAAATTTCCATTCCTGATACTAGTTTTTTTTTCCAAAAATATGATTCCATTTTGCATAATTTGTTTGAATAATTCTTACATATATATATATGATCATTTAGTTGCATAAAAGGATGTTTTCTCTGAGTATAGGGTTCTAAGTTGGCAGATCATTATTTTTTAAGCACCTTAAAACATTACTTTCCTGTATTCTGTGCTTCATTGTTTCTAATAAAAAGTTAGAAACGGTTCAAGTCAGTGTTGTTCAGTTATCAATTTTGACTGCTTTCAAGATTTTTCTCTTTTTGTTTTTCAGAAGTTCTATTGGTTTCTTTATTGTTTTCTCAGTGACTTGCTGAATTTCTTGAATCTACAAATTTATGTGTTCTAACAACTCGGAGAATATTTGGTCATTGTTTCTCTAAGTTTGTTTTTCTATTCCACTTCTCTGTCTTCAGGATTTTAACTACACAAACACTAGCTAAATATTATCCTATTGGTCTCTGAAGTTCTATACAGTTTTTTCTTCAATCTCTTTGTCTTCATATTGGATAATTTTTGGCTGGGGGTGTAGCTCAGTGGTGGAGTGCTTGCCAAGTATGAATGAACCCCTAAGTTCAATCCTAAGTATACATATATAAATATACATTCTACAATCAGATAATGATATTGATCTGTCTTCAAGTTCATCCATTCTTTCTTTGGTCACTTTGATCCCCATTAAGTTTTATAGGAAGTTTTAAATTTACAATCTATTTATTATTTATTTATTTATTGCCAGTCCTAGACTTGAGCTCAGGTCCTGAGCCTTGTCCTTGGACTTTCTCAAGGCTAGAACTCTACCACTTGAGCCTTAGCACCACTTCCAGCTTTTTTCTATGTATGTGCTACCGAGGAATTGAACCCGGGCCTTAGTGCGTGCTAGGCAAGCACTCTACCATTAGGCCAAACTCCAGGCCCCTAAATTCACAATCTTTTATTTTTTAGTTGTATAATTTCTGTCTTGTGTGTTTTTGTTATTGTTTTTTTTTCTTTTTCTTTGGAGATTCCCTATCTTTCCACTCATTCTATGTATATTTCCTTTATGTCCTCAATATAGTTAACCTTAAACATAGTTCCAACATATGGGATATCTCTCTTCTGTCACCAAATAAATCTCTGACTTGAGAACTTTTTTTTGTTTTGAATATCAATTAATTTCAGTTAGTATATTGGACACTGTAGAAACTCTGGACTGTGGTCTACTACTACAAATAATACAGTATTTCAAAGCAGGAAATTGACTTAGCTGGACTTGAACTGCAGGCAGCGTTTTACAGGTCTCAAATTTTTTTCTGTTTAGCCGGCTGTAGCAGCTCATGACTTTGGTCCTAGCTGCTCAGAGGCTGAGACCAGCTGAGTGAGAACCATTTTTGAGGCTCAGCTAAAACCCCAGTGCAGCTGTGCACACCTGTCACTTTGCTATGGTGGGAAGCATAACCAGGAGGATCACAGTCCGTGGGAGGGGGAAAGATCAGCAGTAGAGTACCTGTCTAGCAAGCAGGAGGGCTTGAGTCTAAATCTCAGTATCACCAAAGAGGTTTTATCTGGGCTGTATGCCATCTAATTTTACAGCAGCTTTAGCTACCCTGAACATTAGGGCTTGATTATTTAAGTAATAAACACTGCAGGTTATTACCTTTATACAGCACAAATCAAGACTTGCTTTCAGACAAGAAAAACCATACAAATATAAAAGATATGTACTATTTCCTGCTGAGTGTTAAATCCGATTTATTAGTTTTGCTTACCCTGCGGTATCTTTATGCAGTGCATAGTAAGAGCATAGGTACGTACGCTCTTACCACTTTACGTGGTTGCCCTGTAAATGAAGTAAATGTGCAGTCTCGATTTTTTTTTTTTTGCCAGTCCTGGGCTTGAGCTCAGGGCACTGTCCTTGGGCTTTCTCAAGGCTAGAGCTCTACCACTTGAGCCTCAGCACCACTTCCGGCTTTTTTTCTATGTATGTGGTACCGAGGAATCGAACCCGGGTCTTCATGCATGCTAGGCAAACACTTTAACCACTAGGCCAAACTCCCGGCCCCCAGTCTTGATTTATTATTTTCAATAAAGTGTGCGCTTTTATTTAGAGCTTTTTTTTTTAACCACTTCTCAGTACTTAGAGTACTTGAACTCCATCTTCTCTGCTGCTTTTTTTGTTCATGACATTGGAAGTGGTGTATTTTTTTATTTGCATATTTTGCTTTCTCAATAAGGCTATATTTTGCCCCCCCAAAATCTGTTTTTATTATGAGACAAAAGGAAAAAGAACAGTTGCCATGCAGGCCTATTAAGTCAGAGTACTTCCCTGCTCATCTATTCTGTGGCAAAAAATGCCTGTCTCCCACTGAACAATATGGGTGAATCACAATTTAGGCTGGGCTGTGAGTAAGTGGAAAACCCAATAGGTAGATGAAGGATGCCCAGTCATAGCTTAGGCAGAAAGAGGAGTCATGAGTCCCTGCTGAAGTCTGCTTGATTATTCCTATGCCCCAACAGCTCACTACTAAGGACCACTGTACCCAGCATAATCGGTCCTCTCTTCTCTGGATGTAGTTAGGTCCACAAAAGCCCAGGACAAGATTTTTGCAATTGGTTGCTAATTCAAAACCTTCCTTTCTCAGTAATCTGCTGCCAGGGAGATGGAAAAGTGTGAACCTTGACTTCCTATAAAAGAGCTTTTAGAGCACAGATCCACAGTGGGCAGGGGGCTCTTGTTCCCCTCACTGCCTTCTTGGTCTTGGCTTTTTGCACAGGTCACAGCTCAGTGCTTCATATCTTCTCTGCCTGCCTCTGACTTCAGTGTCTAGGCCTGTTGATACCCAGATGTCCTGGCACCTTATTTATGGAAAGCTCCATTTTCTGCTAGGTGGTCAAATGAAATTATTACTTTGCAATTCTCTTTTAAAATATTCCTATCCACGGCTAGGATTTTGGCCTAGTGGTAGAGTGCTTACCTAGCTTGCACAAAGACCTAGGTTTGATTCCTTGGTACTACATACATAGAAAAGCCTAAGTGGTGCTATGCTCAAGTGGTAGAGCACTAGCCTTGAGAAAAAGCCCAAGGGCAGTGATCAGGCCCTGAGTTCAAGCCCCAGGACTGGCAAAACAAAACAAAAAAATTCCTATCCAGACTATCTTTTTTGAATCCTACAGCAAAAATGCAGAATCAAACAGAAGTGAATGTATTATTGTCTACCATCTGAACTGCCTAAGTGTCAATTCTATTTCTTGGGCTTTATAGTTTTTTTTTTTTCCCCCAGTGGTCATGGGGCTTGAACTCTGGGCCTGGGTGTTGTCCCTGGGCACTTCAGCTCAAGGCTATTTTCCTACCCCTTGAGCCACTGCGCCACTTCCAGTTTTCTAGTGGCTAATTAGAGATAAGAGTCTCATGTTCTTTAGTGACCGGGCTGGCTTTGAACCGCAGTTCTCAGATC
This sequence comes from Megascapheus bottae, assembly GCF_031878675.1. Taxonomy (NCBI): domain Eukaryota; kingdom Metazoa; phylum Chordata; class Mammalia; order Rodentia; family Geomyidae; genus Megascapheus; species Megascapheus bottae. The sequence continues at coordinate 56,494,272 of NC_143517.1, forward strand.
CCAGCCTCCTGAGTAGCTAAGATTACAGGCATGAACCATTACACCTGGCCAGGCTATTGTTTTAACACAAAAAGGGGTAGTTAATTTAAAACCTTTTTGTTTATTGTCCTTGTATTTTGAGAGAACCAAATCCTAGCCACTATTTCCTGGGGATATCTCTTGTGCTTTGAGTTTGTCTCATAGAATACTTGGCACATTCAAGACAATAATATCAGTGATGACATGAAATTTGCCATCCACCTTGCCATCTTAGCTGCAAATGTACACTTCCTGTAAAACTTAAGGTGACACATTGTGACACTCGCAGTAAAGCCAAGATTGCTCAAATGAGCTACAATATTATGTGACATTTTAAAGTATTTCTTTTTGAAAAGATTAGTCTCATTTTAAATCATTGTTATATAGTTAAAAGAGCATCCCTGGAGACTTTAAAAGTATGACCTAATGAGTTACGCATTTCAATCTTTTCTCAATGACTTTAATTCTCCAACCACACTATCATTGCTTTTTTTTCTAACCATAGAAATGATCATTATTTTTGATGGAGCACTTCCTATGAATCTGGTGTTCTCCTCTTTGTGTATGATCTCACTTACTCTTCCCCAGGAACGCTGAGGTGATTTCTATTCATAGCTCCCCTCAAAGACACAGGAACTCAGCCTTTGACATGAAGTAAATGGCTTTCCCAGAGTCGCACAACTAGCAAATGGAAAATTCAGTCTTGGAATCTGAGCTCACATTTTGCTTTCTTTTCTTTTCTTGGTTAGTCTATTGCAGAAGCTGTCTTTTTCGCATGTGAAATTTTGGTCCAAAGTTAATTCCCAATGATTTTTTTCTTTGATCTTATCTGAATTCAAATACACACTTATAGAATAATGACCGGATGCTACAATTTAGAGGGCATTCAAATATGAAGAGCCTGGGTACTTTGTGCCAGGACTTTCTATCCTAGAAATGCTGTTAACATTATCTATCATCTATCTATCTATCTATCTATCTATCTATCTATCTATCTATCTATCTTTCTCCCTCTAATGCAAGACAAAACCAGCCACTCTGAACTACATATCAGGAATTGTGGGTATGTTACATAAATTTATGATTTTATAGAGATGGCATAGAAGTTCCAGTTTTTTAATCATTTGCCCAAGGTGTAAATATAGAGAGTGGAAAAAACATAGGTATTAGTCTACATTCTCCAGATAGGTAGGGGTATAGATATTTGTTGTGTGTGCTGGGGCATGTGATTTTGGAGTTCAGAAGGTTCCAGGATCTGCCGTATTTGAACTGGAGGCACACGAGAGCTGGTGATGCAGCTTCAGCACAAAATGGAAGATTGAGAACTAGGAGAGCCATGGTTCAAAGAACCACAGACTTTATTCACTCAGTCCGTGGTGGACTGAATCTCTCCCCGGTGGACTCTCACAGACACATTCAGCTACACTGCTTGTCCACCTCCCTTGGGCATTCCTTAGCCCATTCAACTTGATCACTTAGTTAACCATCACACCAACAAACCAGGGTTTGAAACTTGGCTTTTCACGTCTACCCCAGTCATGAATGGAGTTTAAAAAATTTTTTAAAAGTATTTGAAATTTAGAGGAAAGGGGGAAAAAAGCATGATTGAAGGAGTGGTGACATTTGGAATCACGGAGTGAAGGAAAAGTTGGTGTGGGGATCATATGGAGAGAGTGATTCAATGAAAGGATCAACACGTGAGCAAAGGAGAGAAGCTGATGTGGGCTGTGCATGGGATGTATAGGCAGAAGGCAGAGAAACTGCTTGAAAAAGTGAGTTGGAGGGCCGGGAGTTCGGCCTAGTGGCAGAGTGCTTGCCTAGCATGTACGAAGACCCGGTTCGATTCCTCAGTACCACACATACATAGCAAAAAGCCGGAAATGGTGCTGAGGCTCAAGTGGTTGAGTGCTAGCCTTGAGAAAGTCCAAAGACAGTGCTCAGGCCCTGAGCCCAAGCCCAGGACTGGCAAAAAAAAAAAAAAAAAAGTGAGTTGGGTCCCCCTGGGAGGGCTCTGTCTCAGGTGAGGGGGGATGGGGATGACATAACCAGGGCTGCAGTGCAGGGAGGTTCACTGTGTGAGCTTCAGGCTGACTCATAGCTGAGCTCACTCTTGTCCTGGCCCTAGAACGGTCTTTTCTTTGCTTCTCTTTCTCTCCTAGCAGTGAAAGGAAGAAAAACCTCAAGGAGTAAAACAAGAGAAAAATTCTTCTCTGTGTAGTTTTTTTTGCTCCTCTCCTGTTGTTTCTTTCTTTAAGGTCTCCAAGGAAACACCTCCTAAGAGAAAATGGTTGGTGAATATAGTTTTTAAAATGTTTTTAGCTGGGTTCTGGTTTTAGCTGCTAATCCTAGCTACTCAGGTGGCTGAGATCTGAGGACTATGGCTTGAAGCCAAGCTGGGCACAAAAGTCCATGAGATTCTTATTTCCAGTTAATCACAGAAAAATCCAGAAGTGGTACTGTGGCTCAAGTGGTAAGACACCAGCCTTGAACATAAAGGAGCTCAAGGGTTAGGAGCATGGCCTAGTGGTAGGGGGTTGACCTAGCATGCACGAAGCCCTGGGTTCGAGTCTCTGGAAGCACATACACAGAAAAAGCTGGAAGTGGCGCTGTAGCTCAAGTGGCAGAGTGCTAGCCTTGAGCAAAAAGTGTCAACGATGGTACCCAAGCCCTGCCTTCAAGCCGCAGGACTGGGGGAAAAAAAGAGGGGAGGTCAGGGACAGCACCCAGGCCTTGAATTTGAGCCTAGCAAAAAATACAAAGACAAAACAAAGCAAAAACCTTTTAATTACCCTAGTAATGAAGAGATACTAATTAAAATTAAATGAGTCAGTACCAAATTAGTAATGATTTCCAAAGCTGGTAGTACTTGGTGCTTGTGAAACATGTATGGCTCAGATATTTACAGAAAGTGTTCAGAAGATATGAAGTTGAGTTGGGGTTGTCTAAGAGTCCACTCAAAGGAAATCGTCTAAGATGACAAAGTTTTGTACCCAGAGAAGTTCACTACAAAACTATTGAAAATAGTTAAAAGTTTGAAAAAAGTTCAAATATCTAGCCTTAGAAGGAAGATTAGTAAAATGAGATCATATAGTATAAAATTAAACTCTACAATTATAATTTAACAAAGTTTCAATCTTTTGGTGACAATGTGATTTAAACTAAGGACTTCATGTTTACTTGGCAGGCACTTGAACCACATCTCCAGCCTTCAGTGATTTCTCAGATAGGGCTCAGTGCCTGCTGTGACCTTATTACGCTGCCTGTGTCGCTGAGAGGTGCCATACTCAGCCATTAGTTATAATAAAGTCTCCCCAACTTTTTTTCCATATTGGCCTGGAACCACAGTCTACCCAATCTCTATCTCCTGCATGATCAGGATTAGAGATGTGAGCCACTATGCCTGACTAATAAAGTTTAAATTTTAATATCAATTATATACATAATACTTACAAATGAACCTTTCTCTCTTAACACTGCAGGTAGAGCTTACATTCTGATTATTTTTCCTGTACCTGGCTTCTTGTTCTTCATATTTCAGGGATACTGAAATTATTTTGCATGTTTTGGGTGTTGTTTTGGGGCTGGGATTGAATTCAGGGCCTTGATCCCACTGGGCATACAATCTCTGAATGTGCTTCATCTACAGCCAAATATACCATGATCTTAAATTTGTAATGTATATTCAGATTTACAAAAGTATTTTTCACATGTGCATAGAAAATACAATTTTAAATTTTCATTATTGCTAATTAAAGGAACAAAGGAAATTCATTGTGATTTCTTATATATTTGTATAATGTGCTTTTATCAAACATACTCCCATCTATATCACTCCTTGCCCTTGGAAAACTTGTAGTGAGCTTCATTATGCTGTTTCATATGTACTTCATCGATTGTATTCACTTTCCTCCAAACCCTTTCAGTTTCCTCTCCTCCATTCCCAGAAAGAGTTGCCCCTTTTCAATCATGTCGTGTTACTATTATTATTTTTAGGTCCGTGTCCTGAGCTTGGCTTCTCTCTCACCTTGATGGTCTCATTTTCTATTAATTTTCATGCAAACAACACAGTTTCAGTCTTTATTCCAAATAATACTTTATTGTGTAGGTATGCTGCATTTTTTTCCCCAGTCCTGGGAACTGAGCACTGTCCTTGGCTTTCTCAAGGCTACAGCTCTACCACTTGAGCCACAGCACCACTTCCAGCTTTTCTATGTATATGGTGCTGAAGAATGAACCTGGGTCTTTGTGCATGTTAGGCAAGCACTTTACCACTAGGCCAAACTCCTGGCTCCTATGCTGCATTTTCTTATCCATTGATTGGTTGTTGAGAACCAAGGTTAATTCTATAGCTTAGCTATTGTGAATAGTGCTGCTATAAATATGGGAATGGGTATTTAAGTGTTGATCTCATGGCCTGGGCACTGTCTCTGAGCTGTTTTGCTCAAGGCTAGTGCTCTACTACTTTGAGCCACAGCTCTGCTTCTGGATTTTGAGGGGTTAATTGGAGTTAAGTGTCTTACAAGGACTTTTTTGACCTGGCTAGTTTTGAATTGTGATCCTTAGATCTCAGCCTCCTGAATGGCTAGGATTACAGGCGTGAGCCATGGGCACCTGGCATAGGGTTTTTTGTTTTTGTTGGTCTAGGGACTTGAACTCTGGGCCTGGGCATTGTCCCTGAGCTCTTCAGCTCAAGGCTACCATCCTAACCCTTGAGCCACAGCGCCTCTTCCAGTTTTCTGATAATTAACTGAAGATAAGAGTCTCATGAACTTTTTAGTGTCAAGCTGGCTTTGAACCTTGATCCTCAGATCTCAGCCTCCTGAGTAGCTAGGATTACAGGTGTGAGCCAAGGCCCCTGGCTGGCATAGGGTTTTGATTATATGTTGACATGTATTCTTTCAGACATATGCCCAAGAGTGGTATAGCTGAACCATATGCTAGTTCTATTTTTAGTTTCTTCAGGAGCCTCCATACTGATTCTTGGAGTAGCTGCAGTAATTTACGTCCCCTCCAACAGTGTGGGACGATACCTTTGTCCTGACTTCCTTGCCAGCATTTGCTGTTAGTTTTCTTGATAATTGCCAGCCCAACTGCAGTGCGATGGAGTCTTACTGTAGTTTTGATTTGCATTTCTTTATAATTAAGAATAGCAAACATTTCTCCATGTGTTCATTAGCCAGTTGTACTTCTTTTGAGAACTATGTGTTCAGTTCACTTGCCTAGTTTATTAATTAGAATGTTTTGTTCTTTGTCACTTAGAAAATACACATTATTATTTTGGGTTATGTTTTTCTTTCTTGTACTAGACTATATGTATTACTCTGCAGCTCTATTTCCTCATTTATAATGCATTATTTAATTATGTGGGAAAATACTTTTGGCAGAGCAAGTGAGCAGAACAAGTGATGGTACTATACAAGCAGCATATTCTCAAATGTGCACAACCAACAAATGCTTCGAAAGAATGTCAGTAATGTCATAGCATAGTATTTTATAGAGATGAGATTTAAAGAGATTGCACTTTTCTGCTAAGCGTGATGGCTGTTGATATCCTAGCACTTGGAAGGCTGAGGCAGGATTGTGTTTGAGGTTAGCCTGAGCTACACAGGAAGACCCTGCCTTAAAAACCAAAAGAACAAGAAGAGAGGGTGGGATCTAGCTTTGTGGTACATTCATTTCTTTTTTAGGCCCAATATGAGGACTTCAACTTGGTACCTTCCACTTTCGCTTATTAGCAAGCACTATACCAACTGAACCATGCCTTTGGCCCATGTGGTAGGGTCTTGCCCAGTATGTGCTTGTCCCTAGATTACATCCCAAGCACTCAAGGAGAGTGAAAGAGAAAGAGAGAAAGTTGTATCTAGTTTATATTTTTGGCCCCCCACCAAGATTTAGCTATAATAATTTTATATCAGAATAAACTTCTGTAAAAGATATAGATAAAATTACCGTTTACCTGTGAAATATCAGCTGTCCCCTCTTCTGTAACACAAGAGAAATACTTTTTCTAGTTCATTCTCAAGAAGAGAGCCCCTCTTTCTCTCCATGTTCTCACAGGAAGTGACAAAAATGTGCTGTCCTTTAACCCAGGGCAGCTTTAGCATTTTTGCCACAATGATTTCAAATAACCATGTTCTTTCACACTGAATAGAACATTCTGAACTAGAATCTCTCCTAGTGCTGTTAGCATTTAACTAGTGTTCAAGCCATTTCATGAACAGTTGCTTGATGCTATGAAGATTAGGTGCACACCCACCTATAGCTACCTTTCCTGCTGACATTCTCTGGCGATCTCATCGAGACCTTATACCAGAGTCCACCTTGTATTCTGTGTATCTAGAAAGGCACTCAGAAGGTCTAGAAGGTACTCAGTGGATGTCAGTTGGTGTGACAAACAAGAGCTGGCAACAAAGGAAGCTGAAAAAGAGAAAGAGAGAAAGCTCTAGACGTTGTTTGCCTCTTCAGGGGGCTTCTAGGATCAAGAGTCCATCCATCATCTACTTATCCATATCCACTCATTCACATCACTCAGCCAATAGCTATAGGGATCTTACTCTGTGTCTCATGTTGTGCCAGGAATGGGGTACAGCTCTGAGCAATCAGGGAGGTGGCTTCCTCTGTGCTATGATGGGGGCAAGGGTCTGAAGGAAAGTAAGCATGTACACAAATCAATACTATTCCCAATAGTGCTAAAACCTGTGAAGCCAAATGAAACAGTGACATAATAGCGCCTGGTGCACAAAGCTAGCTGAAGAATGGTTTAGACTGGGTGGTAGCCACTACGCTTTGCTTCAGAACCATTTGATGTATCCAAGCATTCCTTCCTTCCTTCCTTCCTTCCTTCCTTCCTTCCTTCCTTCCTTCCTTCCTTCCTTCCTTCCTTCCTTCCTTCCTTCCTCCCTTCTCTTCCTGCTGGATTCTGTTGTAAGGTACTATGCTTAGCACTTGAGACTACACGACTGAAACACTGGAGCCCTTGCCCTCTTGATCTCACAGAGTCAAGGTAACATTTGGCCAGAGCCCAGGCAGAGTTATGGGTTGGAGGGCCAAGGATGCCTGCAGGGAGAAGTTGTGAGCCTTGTCATTGGGGAGAATTCACAATTTCATAAAGCCTAGGTCAAAGGGTGAACATGTATTTAAGTCTTTTGACATATGCCCCCCAATTCCAGATTTCTCTTCCAAAAAAGTTAATATCAAAAAACATTGTTTTTCTCCCCTTTGCTTCAAAAAAATCATCTTTTATTAAACATGGCCAAATTGTAATAAGAGGAATATTTTCTCCTTTAGAGCTCTAGTTTGCATTTCTTTGATTATAAATCAAAGTGAATTCCACCACCTGTGTTTCTTCTTTTTCCAAATTATGGCTAATGTATTTTGTCAAATCTTAGGACCCCCTAGTTGTAAGATTCAGTATTATTGTTTTACATATCATTGAAGAAATAAAAATTCTCAATAAATTTCTAACAAGATGAAAACATATATATTTAAAATTTGTTAAATAAGTAGTTTAGTTGTTGTATAATCCTAGATACTGAGGAGACCGAGATCTGAGGATTACAGTTCAAAGCCATCCCAGAAAGCAAAGCCCATGCAACTCTTTTCTTCAGTTAGCCAGCAAAATAAAGACTGGTGGTAGAGCACTAGCCTTGAACAAAAAGGCTTAGCAACAGCCTAAGGCCTGAGTCCAAGCCTCAGAATGTGCGCGCATGCACCATGCATACAGGCATGCACTCACATGTACACACACACACACACACACACACACACACACACACATACACACACACACACACACACACACTCTGAGTAGTATTTAAAAACGTTTAGGAAAGTTCTGGTCTTACAGCTCAGACTCAGTTCAGGAACTGAGGAGTCTGAGCCACTCAGGCTGGGCAAATTGCTTAAGCTTCCAGGGTGATTCACAAAGGCCTCCGGGAATATTTAGAAGAGTCATTATGAAAACAAAGATTAGAGATATCTTTCCTGACCAACTTGTTTTTTCACTTTTACTAATGTTTACTAAATACGGTGCTGTATCATCATCAGTGCCTAAGGAGTTTCCATTTAATGGGGGTGACAAATAATAGTTGTGCCTGGACAAGCTAAGGAGGAGTGAGGAAGGTAAAGAAGAAGGAAACAGAAGGAGAGAGAGAACCAGGCTTTTGGGTTTATCAAGGCAGCACACATTTCATCATCTTCTCCTGTGCTGAGACTATTCTGAGGTTGGCTTTTCCCAGCTATTTGGGGAAGGGGCATCTCAGGTAGAGGGAACAATGATAATAGGATCTTAAACGGCATATTTGGAAAAGAAGCCCACAGGATGTGGGAAGCTGTAGAAGAAGAGACAAAGGGTGGAATACTGTAAGTGCATTTAGCCGGTAAGGAAACTGGCTCTGAGGGAATGCAGTGTTCTAGGGTCCTGTTGCAAATAACCATTGCATTTGTTGGCTCATCTCTGCTCCTGGCACTCATCCTTCTCTGAGCATTGAGAGAAGAAGGCACAATCTTTCACCATAAGTGCTTATCATAAGGAGGCACTGTCATGGATCTTACCACACATGTTTATTGAATCAATGAATAAATGAATGAGTGAGTTAGTGAATGATACACAAGGATAAATGATAGTTCTTTTTCTGTAGCTTACAGGCTGGTGAGTTTAAGCTTCAGGACCATACATATTGTATCTACCCAGGTGTTTTCTAGAGAAATGTACTGCTTAGTCCCTGTCCCCACTGTGGAAAGAGGTAGCTTCATAGTCTAACCTCTTCCCATTGAACTCCTGTGGGTCTCTGAGAAGGTGACTCCAGTTGGAAGGACAGGCGTCCAGAGGCTGGTTCTGAGACCAGTCTGTTCTCTGAAGCACCCCTCCTGCTGAGATTCACTTGGAGTAGTGCCTCCAGGTAGCTGGGTTGGCCATTTTAGCAAATCTTTGTTCCCAGGGCAATCTGCTTAATTAAGGATGAGTAAGACTCTTATGCATTGTAAAATATTGCATGAACAGGAAAGACTGCCATGTGGTGCTGCTACTCACCATGAGATGAGTGCTCATAGAGACTTTAGGGAGTATTTCCTTACCCTCAGTCTTCATTTCCCAGAGGGAAATAACTTGGCTAAAGCCATCCAATAGGTGGGGTGGGGTGGGGGGGATGTGCAGAACAGGTAGTACACTGGCAAAGGGCTTGAGAACTGAATCCAAGGCTTGAGAGCAGAGTTCAGTCTTACCTTCTCCAACTATTAGCTGCAGGGAGCTTGGACAAGTGAGCCAACTTCTTTAGGTATAAGAGTCTTCACCTGTAAGACCAGAGATAATGGAAATTATCTTAAGGGTTGTTATAAGAATTGGTAAAGGTAACAAATGGTTGAAAAGATGTTTATGTGTTCCTGAAATGTACTGTGATGACTAAATGTTATTGTTTTGTTATTATTTACCATTATTATTACATATGGACATGGCTGGGCTAGGATGTAAGATCAGACTCCCCGTGTATCTTTGGCAGTTTTTGGTCTCCTTGGGCTCAGCTTGCTCTCAGACTACCTAGGCTTACTGTGGTTTCATTCAGCACAGATTAGAGCAGCTTTTTTGTGTTAAGCAAAAATAGTTTCTCTGTGTATGTGGCTGTGCATGTGTACGCGTGCATGTGTGTGTGTGTGTGTGTGTGTGTGTGAGAGAGAGAGAGAGAGAGAGAGAGAGAGAGAGAGAGAGAGAGAGAGAGAGAGAATCTCAATGAGCCAAACACAATTTCTACCATGAAGGTCAGTATAGCCTGAGAGGTTAGAGGTAGAAGTGGAAGGGAAAGAAGAGTGAAGAATTATCTATGTGTAAGCGGTAACAACCTTAGCAGGTAGAATTAATTTTGAAAAATACTTTCTTTTTTTTTTTTGCCAGTCTTGGGCTTGGGCTCAGGGCCTGAGCACTGTCCTTAGACTTTCTCAAGGCTAGAGATCTACCACTTGAGCCTCAGCACCACTTCTGGCTTTTTCTATGTATGTAGTACTGAGGTATTGAACTCGGGCCTTTGTGCATGCTAGGCAAGCATTCTACCACTAGGCCAAACTCCTGGCCCCTTGGAGATTAAGGAACCATTTGGAAACCTAAGTAGATTCAAGCCAGTCCAGCATCTTCTGGGATCATTATGAATCCCCTCCTGCTTCCCCCATCACGGATACAACCTCCACATACACCTAGTTCTGAAGGCAGATGCCTTATTGTCTGACCTATGATTAGGGGACCTAAATGGCCTTATGTGAGGAGTTGAGGAAAACTATCCCCATTCAGGGACCTGGCCCCACACTGTTGCCACCCATCTTTATCCAAACAAAAACTGCTTCATATGCAGAGCAGTGAGTACTCACAGCAGAGTCAGGTCAGCCACATGGCATCCCTGCTCCTTGGAAGACTGAGATAATGTTAGTGCTAGGACTGGAGACAAGGCTTCTGCAAGAGGCCATGATGGGTGTCTGTCCATGGGCAGACAGCATCAAAGCCAGGGAAGTCTTCAGAAATAAACACACCACAGAGTTTCTAAAAGCAATGAAATATGACTCAAAATCAATCAAAAGAGCTGATGCTGTGACCAAGCCTTTTAATTGATCCCATTTAATAATTAGCTTTACCCCAGTCACATTTCACAGGCGAAGACACCTTAACTCAGAAAGAGTAAGAAACTTATCTGCAGTAATGTTAATGGCAGAATCCAAACTTTAATCCAGAGATGAACATGTGAGAAAACAGCAGGAGTGTCTGGGCTAGTTTTTTATGACACAGTAAATAAGAATCACAAGAAGCAAGAAAGCAGACTCTGATCCTTTATCTTTTTTAAAGTCCCACTTAAATAGGGCCTAAACCTACCCCACGGTTCTATCCAGCGTTCTCATTTCTTTCAAGTGTTTTCACTATACTATGCCCCCGGAACTAGCTGTGTGCCTTGTTGAGCAAGAGTGCACAGACATACACAGCTCAGAAATAGGGAACTTCAGCCAGGCACTGGTGGCTCACACCTGTAATCCTAGCTGCTCAGACGGCTGAGATCTGAAGATCCTGCTTCCAAGCCAGCACAGGTAGGGAAGTCTGTGAAGCTCTTACCTCAAATCAACCACCAGAAAAGCAGAAGTGGCTCTGTGGCTCAAAGTGGTAGCATGCTAGCCTTGAGCAAAAAACAAAAACAAAAACCAGGAACAGTGCTCAAACCCTGTGTTTCGGCCTCATGACTGAAAAAAGGAACATGTGGAGGGGAAGCCAGAGGACAAACAACAGGGGCTTTGTTCCTGGGGCAGGTGGGCATGTTCTTGACCCTTGGATCATCTGCTTTGTCTTGTGTCAGTGTTGTGCGGGCCACGGAATGGGCCTGAGCCTCGGGGTCCTTATCTGTTCCCCGCAGATCACAGCACCTTCTTCTGGGCCACCATCAGACACTGTAGAGCACCTGGCTGTGCTGAGCTACGGGCACTCTGTGGCCGCCCTTGCTATGGAATGAAGCTTTGGGACAGACATTGAGGAAGGGAAATGACTAGACTCCCGAGTAGCCCTAGAAAGACGGATGTGAGAGTCCTTCTTGGGCTTCCAAAGTTGTGATGGAGCAGGTGAAACATGGAGTGTCAACCACAGCCACCTCAAGCAAGTGCCAGGGAAGGTGGCATTTCCCCTGTGGTTTGTAGAGGATCTAACCAGGAGCACCAGGCAGGAAGTAGCTGGACTTGATGTTGTAAACTGATGAGGAGTGGAAGTCCTTATACAGTTGCAAAGCTTCTAGTCTGGCAGGAATGTTGGTGGAAGGAGTAGTACTTAAGGAAGCCCAGATTGAGGATCCTGGGTGGTTGTCTCTCACAGAACTTGTTTCGTGTGTGCTGGGGAGGATTGGACTGACCTCTGTGCCCTCGTCTGCTTTTGTGTGGAGCCATTGCCTTGATTCGGAAGAAGGGGAGACAAAAGTACCGGAGACACGTTCACTTTTTTTTTTCCAGTCCTGGGCTTGAGCTCAGGGCCTGAGCACTGTCCTTGGACTTTCTCAAGGCTAGAGCTCTACCACTTGAGCCTCAGCACCACTCCTGGCTTTTTTTCTATGTATGTGGTACCGAGGAATCGAACCCAGGTCTTCATGCATGCTAGGCATGCATGTTCACTTTTAAATAGAGTTTTACAGCTCTCCAAGCTGTTACATTTGGTCCTAATCTCTGTTCATTGGGTCAGCCTGGCTCTTCTGAGAAGTTAGGCTCAGGCACAACATGAATCCATAAGTGCGTTCCATCATTCAACATGTTAGAGCCCTAGTCTGATTCACTTGAGTCTGGAAACTTCTCCCAGACACACCCAGAAGTGTGCTTTACTAATTTCCTACCTGTCGCTCAGTTCAATCTGGTTGACAGGCAAGATTACCCATTGTAATAGACTGGAGGTCAGTGTGTGTAGTAGGGTGTGGTTGTGAAATTACTGTTGTTGGCAAGAAGTTGGCACTGAGACATTATTAAAAAATTAATAAAAATCTGATTTACTGTGGCATTGTGTATGATGGCAGGAAGCAGAAGGCCTTTCCTCAATAGGAGAAGGAAAAGGAGGGTATCTAGTGAGCCAGTGAGCAGTTAGGAACTACAGAAGCACATACAGTAATGAAGACCACAGAAGGAGCATTCCAGGATAGAAGTGGGAAAGAGAATGTGATCTGGAGGATAATAGTGTATTAGTCACCAATTATATGTAACTGCATACGAACACAAAAGAGCATTCCATATATATATATATATGTATATATGTATATACATATTCCATTTCTGTATCTGTCATGGCACAGACAGGAATGATAAGCTCACACATAATACATAATTGGAGAATTTATAAGAGGTGATTTATTGCTCTTTTGTTTTTATGAATGACTGTAACTAATTAATACAATGACTTACAAAAGGTATGAGCAGAGGCCGGGAGTTTGGCCTAGTGGTAGAGTGCTTGCCTAGCATGCACGAAGACTCGGGTTCGATTCCTCGGTACCACATACGTAGCAAAAAGCCAGAAGTGGTGCTGTGGCTCAAGTGGTAGAGCACTAGCCTTGAGAAAATCCAGGGACAGTGCTCAGGCCCTGAGCCCAAGCCCAGGACTGGCAAAAAAAAAAAAAAAAAAAAAAAGGTATGAGCAGATTTAGGGAACACACCAATGCTTCTGGGGTGCTCTGCTAACAGTCATGTGACCCAAGGCCCTGACTGGAAAGGAGCCACCTGGAAAGGACTTCTTCCCAAGACTGGTGACAGGCACTGCCATCTGCATTTTAGAGCACTCACTCCTTGGCAGTGATGGAATAAGGGTGAGAAGCCTTCCTTTCTTGCCACCTTCTGCATCTCCTAACATTGTCCTGTTGGCTACAGCCAATCAGAAGGCACTCATTGCTACACACCTTACAGATGAGCCTCCCAGGACCCAAAATTGGGAGGAGAAAAAATGAAGAGAACAAAGTAGAAGTCCAAGAGGAAACTATCCAGGCTAACACACCCAGGGCACCATCAAACCTGCTGGATTGGGCGTGGTGGGGCCAGAGAGGGAATGCATGCAGACTTGGGTTGTAATGGAACATACCAAAACAAGAAGTTCTTTGCACTAATGGCAGGGTAAACATGTCTCAAATAGAGGATTGTAATTAACTCAACCCTTAGCACCGAAGACTAAGCAAGTCAGCAAGTCTACATTTTCTGGAAAAGTAGCAACAATACTAAAAAGAAAGTCATTGGAAAACACCCAATCCACCGCCCCACACACACTCTTGTTGTTTGCTTTTTGAAGGAGAGCCTCACTATGTGGCCCCGGTTGACCTCAACCTTGAGATCATCGCCCTCTAGAATGCTGGGATTACAGACATGCCCACCCTACCTGGCCCTCCAGTGAGATCTGTAATATATTCCTGATTTTTGTTTGATCTTAGGGCTGGAGAGAGAATTGACTCCTCTGTGAAGATTTGGTTGGCCATAGTAGGAGCCCAAAGCAGACATTGTTAGGTGGAAAACAAAGCAGAAATGGAGGGAGGAGGGCTGACAGAATACGACTCCAGGGTCTTAAAAAAAAAAAAAAAGTCTGGGCACCGGTGTCTCACACCTGTAATCCTAGCTCCTTAGGAGGCTGAGATTTGAGGGTCACAGTTTGAAGTCAGTCTGGACAGAAAAGTCCCTGTGAGACACAAAATCCAGAAGTGGCACTGTGGCTTAAGTGGTAGCTTTGAGTACAAAGGGGCCCAGGGACAATGCCTAGATCCTGAGTTCAAGCCCCATAACCACCACCACCAACAACAAAAACTCAAATCTGTTTTTAATCTAAAAACAAGAAGAGAAAACAAGAAGGGAATTCGTAGTCAATGATATTTTGCTTGGAGAAAAGCAAGTATATACACACCCAAAGAAAAATGTCTGGCACACACTAAAATGTGGATTGTGGTTGTCTGGATGTACTATGAGTTGTTTTTATTCATCTTCTCGTGTTTTTTAAGTTTTATATGCTAACTTTGAGTTACTTAGGGAATGAGATATGATTTAAGTAAGAAATAATATCTTTAAGAACATTTATAGAAGAGAATGGAGACTTAACATTTGAAAATTGTGCCACATGCTTTCCTTCTGCTCTCTTCCTTCTCTGTCCTCTAATTTGTGTTCATGCGCATGTGAGCATCTGCACTGGGTCTTGAACTCATGACCTTGTGCTCTTACTGCTTAGGGCTGGTGCTCTGCCACTAGAGCCTTGCTTTCACTGTTGTCTTTGCACTTGTTAACTGCAGGTAAGTCTCCAGAATTTGTCTTTGACTCTCTTTGTTACCTTCAAAGCGCAAACCTCAGCTCTCAGGTTCCTGAGTAGCTGGGATTACAGGCGTGAGCCACCAGTACCCTATACTCTGCCTGCAGTTTCTGAGTATACTTTGTCTGTGTATAGACATTGATTGATTGAATCATTTGTAATGTTAGAGAGATGACCGTGGCTGGGCTGAAAGTAGGAGGTTCATCAAAACACTTGAACTAGGACCAACACTTAGAACATTCTCTACCTTCCACCAAGAGATGAAGAAAGTAATCCTTTCCGGAATTAGGTACTGAGGTTAGTTTCCTGGAACTGCCATAGTAAGTGATCACAAACTGGGTGGCTTCAAACAAAACTCCATTGTCTCACAGTTCAGAGGTCCAGAAGTCATAAGTTGGATGTTGGCCAGGCTACTTCCTTCTGGAGGCAAAAGGGAGTATATCCATTCTGTGCCTTCCTCCCAGCTTCTGGGGGTTGTGGTCAATTCTTAACATCCTTAGTTTAAGTTGCATTGTTCCACTCTCTCCCTCTTTGTCACATGGCCTGCACCCCGGTAATATCTATCTCCAAGCATCCTTCTCTTTTCATTTCTGGTGGTACTGGAATTTGAACTTGCTTGACAGGTTCTCTACCACCAGAGCTGCACTCCCAGCCCTTTATTGGCTGTAATAATTATTTTGTCCAGGGTGACTTTTTTTTCTGTTTGTGTGGTACTGAGGAATCGAACCCAGGTCTTTGTGCATGGTAGGCAGGCACTCTATCACTAGGCCAAACTCCTGGCCAGTGTGTGGTTTCTTTCATTTAGCATTACACTTGTGAGATCCATGTATGGTGTTTAGCCACACCTCATTTAATTCTAGTTACTGTAGAGTTCCATTATGTGACTATTTTACATCTTCACAGTTGTGGATTTTGCCACCATAAACAGTGTTGCTATGAATGCTTTTGTTCAAGTCTCCTGATGGGGATGTGCTCATACTTCTGCTGAGTGAGCTAAGGAATCAGGGCAATTATGCACTGAGCTGTAGCAGATTCTGCTGGGGATGTTTGAAAGGAGTTGTACCACCACCAGTGTATATGATGTTTCTTATTTTCCAATACTATTCTCTTAACCATTTAGTAGATATAGCTGTCTTTTAGAACAAGGTATTCAGTACACCATTAGACATAAAAGCAAACAAAACAAAGCAAGAACCAGAAATGATTTAAGAACAAGAGAAAGCATTTATGATAAGTTAAAAAGGCAGTTAGTTAACGGGGCCAGGAGTTTAGCCTAGTGGTAGAGTGTTTGCCTAGCATGCACAATGACCCAGGTTTGATTCCTCAGTACTACATACATAGAGAAAAGCCAGAAATGGTGCTGTGGCTCAAGTGGTAGAGCTCTAGCCCTGAGAAAGCCCAAGGACAGTGCTCAAGCCCTGAGTTCAAGTCCCAGGACTGGCAAAAAGAATGAAGTTATAAATGCATGAGTCCATTTCTCTCTCTCACTCTCTTACAAGATGATAAATAAATCTACGTAGCTCTGAATTCCATACCTTCTGCCTTGATACACTCTACTGATCTATGTCTTCTCAACCATGTCCACAGATGCTCAGTTCCAGCCTAGAGGTCCTATTTAAAGGTGAACCCCTAATGATCCAATGTGGAGGGGCATCTCTGATCATCTTCCTCTGGGAGCCCAGTTCTTCCTTTGCATGTGAAAATCAAGTCTCTAAATATCCACAGTGTTGCATTGTTTGCAGGCATGCTGGGCAGTGAGCCCGGCGGGTGGGCTGTGACCTCCAGTATATCCGTAATCTAGTGGGGATGACAGACAGATAAGATTGCAAACAGTGCCAAATCCCTCAAAGGGAGGAAAGTAAGGGTTGATTGGAAGACTGTGCTGAGTGGAAGATATTGAGCAGAAGCAAAAAAGAATGATTAAAAAAAAAAAAAAAGCAAATCCTGCAAAAGATGTGAAGGAAAGCAGGCATGGTTATGCATGGCTGGTGATCCCAGCACCTGGAGCGGGGGTGGAGAACCGATGGAGAGTTCTAGGATAGCCTAAGACGGTGAGCCCCTGTCTCCCATTCCCCCCAAAATGCTGAGAAGATGCAAGGGAGAGCATGTCTGTCACAGGGAGGGGCACATATACCAGGGCTTTTGCTGGGCAGCTTTGGTGGAAGGTACGGTTGTAAATGATGAGGTCAGAGAAGAATGGGTCAGTGAGACCATGAAAGATGTAGTAAACCATGGGAGAGTTTAGATGGGTTTAAGATATCATGGATAGATGAGTGGATGATGGGCTGTGTCTGAGGAGGACTAAAAGGAATCATAAATGGCTTTGGGGAACCTAGTTTATCATCACTGAGTGAGCTTGGCTTCCTGTGAAGGAATACACCAAGTCCTGGCTGTTAAACAAAGACAATGGTTGAGGAAGACAATAACTGAGCTTTGTCAATCACTTGAGAATTACAGTTCGATAGCGATGAAGAACTGACCCTTGGTTTTGACACTCCAAGGTTGTTGGAACATGGAGGAAAGCACATTGGTTGTTGTTTGTGGTGGTGGTAGGGCGGGGGGTGGGGGAGAAGGATGTCTCAGGGAATGAAAGACTATTGAGATTGTGTTAAGAAAGACAGAGCAAGGGACTAGCCTCCACTATGTATATAGATTACAGAACATGGGACCTATATAATTTTCACACCTGGCTCCCCAACTACCATGATGCTCACTGTGCCTTAACCACCTTTGCTTCCTCAGTGCTTACTGGCATATACCCAACTATAATAATGCCCACTGAAATGTTGAAACAACACTTCTTAAATCTCCTGCCCAACCACCAGGCCAGCATGTGCTGCACAGACCATCTTCAGGCCACCAGTTAAGCTCTACTTACTTCTCTCATGGCTTCCCTGGGGGAAATTGCAGAACGAAGAGAACAGTGACAACCTCCCAGAATCATGGTAAAGATGGAATAAAATGCTACAACGTCCCATACAAACATGAGTTCAGACTCTCCATGAGCAGACTTCGGCTCTCTGAGACACCTGGCACATTGTCCCTTGAAATTTTACTTGCAAAAATCAGTTCAAATTGGCTTCTACACAGACACTTCCTCATGAACTGAAAGTCAGCCAAAAGACACAGAACAAAGAGCGGCAGTGAGACTGCTAGCGTCTCAAACAACAAGGCCATGTGCACGGGAGATGCTGCTTTTAGCATCAACTTTCTTGAAGGAGGTCATTATGCATCACTTGGGAATTCAGATACCATTTACCAGTGAAACAAAACTAAGGGAGTTTACCAAAGCTACTGGAACCTGAAATGTATAAATGGAGTTGAAAGGCAGATGGCTTTAGTGGTGAGTAGACTAGGGTAGCTGAGTTGTGGGAAAAGTGCTAGGCACTAAAGTAATGTGTCATATGATCTCATTTAACCTTCAAAATAGGTAATGATGAGACATTGCTCTCCTGATGAAACAGTGGAACTGAGGACCAGAGATGAGCTGCTTGTGGGTTTACTACTGGAAACCAGAAATTCTAGCTCAAGCCTGTGTGATTCCAAGTCCTGGGGATTGAGTGTGAAGGTTTGTTTGATGTTCCAGACTCTGTCTTTTGTCCTTGGCACCAGCCTCCTGTGCACATGTGGGCCTGCAGGGCCCCTGCCCCTAATCTCCGGACAGTGGTGTGTCTCATCTTTCTTCCCTCCTCTCTGTGAGGACAGTTAGCTATTTGTCCGGGAGCCAAGGACAATGAGCAAGGGCTCAGACTCATTTTGCTTCCTAAGTAGGGAGATGGCCCTGCTCAGTGGAAACCATCAATTCAAAGGGGATGAATTTATCTCCCTTCCCTGCTTGGTAGCGGGGGAGGCGGGCAGGGTCTTGTCAGCCAGAGGATGTAGGCTTAGCTCCAAAAGGGCTTTTGTCTGAGGCCGGGCCTCAGGCCAGAGTGACATTCTTTAGTGGAGGCTGCCAGGCCACTGCTGAGGGGGGCACCTGCAAGGCAGCCCCATCTCTCCTCCAGAGCATGTAGTTTCTAGGAGTAGAATCAGCTGTTTCGGGTTACCTGGGAGCCAGGCCATGCTGACAAGCACTTCACCCTGACACCCAGAAAGCTGGGACATGAATTTTTTTTGGCATGTGTCATGTCTGATTTAAGAAAAAACAATCCCCCCAAGATGAAAGGAATCCACTGCCTCTTGGACTGTGTCAGGGAGGATGCTGGGGTCACAGGCCCTTCTCCACAGGAGGCCTGGAAAAGCTCTGCCACTGTGCCCCATGCAGTGCACCTGCCCACCACTGGCAGGGATTGCCACTAGTGATCCAGCCTGACTCCCTGTGCAAGTGGATTCATCGTGCACCGAGACTTCGGGTGCTGGCAGCAATGTTCACAAAGGCTCAGCTTTGGGAGCCATATTTCCCTCACCCCTCCATCCTGAAGAAGCCACCATGGCATCCAGTGACTTACAAGGTAGGACCAAGATATAGAGCATTCCGCGCCCCAGGGTCCCTTGCCCCAGAATAAAGCCAGCTTCTGACGGATGCCACCTCTGTGCTCAACTTCCCCTTTGTCAGTCCTGCTGAAACTCTTCCCTAGATAAATCCCTTGTACAAGAATCCCAACAGCAGTTCTACTTTTACAAAACTAGACCCTGGACCCCCTTCTCTCATTGACTGATTTCAGTAAACCCTTATTAAGCATTTCCTATATCAACTGGGTGGGGGACGGAATACCAGTGAAGCAAGTCAAAGTGGCTTGTCCATCAGTGAGCTTGCAGTCCAGTGGGTGGAGAGTGTACTAAACAATCACAAAAATCTAATTACGATTGCCATTAATACAGGAGCTGGAAGTATGAGCTATGGAGAAAGACAGATCCACATATCCTCCTATACTCTGCTCTCAGATGTTGGGGCTGGGACTCTGCACACTTCATTTCCAGAGGCCAAAGAAAAGGAGCGTAAGGCAGAAGGAGAAGGAAGAGAGAAGGAGCAAACTTGTCCCTTGCCAACTTTGCCACTGCTGGGTAGAACCTCTTCCTCTGGTGACTGAGTACCCACTCTCCAGCAGTGGCAGCTGAGTCCCATACCCAGCACAGTAGCTCTAAGCTCCTGGGCTCTGAAAATGTCTCCTCTTTGTTTCCTATTCCCAGTGGCAACTCTGTTTTGTTGATATTATTTCTGAGTTCCCTCGATGTCTCTTTGTGTTCAGTCTAACAACACCTGCACAGCCACTGCGATTTAATTTCCTCTGGTGTGTTTCTCTCATCCCACCCAGACCCAACCCATGCATGGCACATTCAGAGACTCAACGCATGTCAATCTCAGCTCTGAAGAATCAGTAAGAACTAACCAGAGAAGAGGGTCTGAAAGAAACAGAGTGTAGAAGAAACTATAAATAGTCCCAAGAACATAGACAGAGAAGGCCTATGTGGTAAAAATAAGTGCCCTCGAATAAAGTGCAGGACCTTGGAAACAGAGGGTGCCATTGAAGAACGTTAAGCTGAATTGTAGCATGGCTAACTCTTACAGTATGGATAAGAGGCTGATATTTTCCATTTCTACTTCATCCCTCTGGTGTTGAGCAATTCTTGTCTTAGGAGATTGTCCATTGCTTGGATCAAATTCTTTCTATCAAAGCAGTATAGCCACAGTCATTCATAGTTAACTTACATGGAGCTTTTGTGTAAAAGAAGAGGAAGACGAAAAAGAAGATAAGGAGGGAAGTCTAGAAGAAATAGGAAAATGAAACAAAGAATAAGAAGAGGAAGAGGAGGAAGATTCTATCAAGGTTTATATAAAAGGAGAAAGGGGCAGGTGGAAGAGAAGGAAGAAGAGAAGGAAGAGAGAGAAGAAAAAGGAGACAAAGAGGAAGACAACCCTTTCAGGATTTTGTGAGATCCCACTGCAGAGCTAGGAGAAAAAGAAAGCATCCCTGCACGAAGAATAAATTATCTTCTTCTGGCAGAGCCAGCAAAGGTGTCTTTGTGAATCAAAACCTAATTTGTCATATCCATCCCAAGTCCCAAGACACAATAGACGATATAGACCAACAACGATAGCACCCCGTGTCACTCTGGGGTTGACATGCTGACTCCACTGGCCTTAAAAACTTAAGGGCCAAGAGTTTGGTCTAGTGGTAGAGTGCTTGCCTAGCATGCATGAACACCCAGGTTTGATTCCTCGATTCCACATACATAGAAAAGGCTGAAAATGGTGCTGAGCTCTAGCCTTGAGAAAGCCCAAGGACAGCACTCCTGAGTTTGAGCCCCAGTACTGGCAAAAACAAAAACAAAAACAAAAAACCAAAAAACAAACAAAAATAAAAAAAACAAACAAACTTGTTACTTAGCCAGGCACTGATGGCTTACACCTGTAGACCTAGCTACTCAGGAGGCTGAGTGCTGAGGATTATGGTTCAAAGCTAGCCCAGACACAAACGTCCCTGAGGCTCATATCTCCAAGTAACTTGCAGAAAAACCAAAAATAATGCAGTGGCTCAATTGGTACTTATTTCTTTTGTCTCTTTGATGGTTTTTCTGACTTGATATCTATTCAGATAGAAGCTTATTGTTTGTCAGGCCAGAAACATACATTTCCAAGAGTTGGCTTGACAGAGCTATGGGAAACACATTTTCCTTTTGCAGCATCATCTGTCATGATGTGATTACGCATTAGAGCCCCTCTTTCTCCACCTCCTCTGGACCCACACATTGCATGTACAGAAAAATGGGTGGTGATAAGGACTTGGAGTACCAGTCATTAGTCCTCACCTGGGCTGGGAAAATGGGAGTTAACTGCCTGTCATTTGCTGGACTTGGATATCATATGGTAGTCTGTTAACTCCTGCTCCTTACCTACTCAGGACATTCTTTGGTTTGCTCATTCACTTGCTCATTCAGCATTTACCTGTTTTGTACCAGTCCTGTGCTGAGCACACACGTGTGATGACCTCATGCCCTCTGAACAACCATGAGGTAGATGCTTTACTGTCTCCATCGCCCCTCATCGTGACTGGCCACAGATGAGGTAAGCATTTTGCCTGCTATTGCTCAAGCAGAATCCTGATGTCAGTCTGTTGGTCTGATTTCCAAGACAGTGTTTTAATCAAGATCTTATACTGCTCTCATTATCCTATAAAAGATGGTCTCTTGGGTAGAAGTTCCCAACTGTTGGTGACTTCTCTCCCAACAGCAATTCTTGTGTGTGCTTGGGAGTGGGGAGGACTAAGGATGAGGTGGTTCAGAACTCGCCGGTAACTGCAGAGATGCAAGCCTCCTCAGCCGTGGATGGAACTCATGGCAAAGAACCAGAGCCTGTGGGGTTTCTTCTTCTTCACTGCCTCTACCACATCATTCAGCCTACGCATATGCGCATCCAATCAGCCAAGCCCCCTACAACAGCACATATACCAACCATTGTGTGGGAGGACAAAAGTCCATTTTGTTTGCCTCAAGGCAGTGAAGATCCTGAATTGCAGTTTTATGTTCCAGAACTCCTGAAGTCCAGGTGGATCTGTTTAGTGAGCAAAAGTTCCAGATTCCTTCCAAGAGAAATTGCTTCTGTCTAAGGCTTTCATGCAGAATAGAGCATCTGTCCACGATGCCATTCTGGCATGGACTGACATTGGGTAGGCTGTGGGGGAGGCATGTGTGAGGCTGGCTGCAGTTTTACAGCCATCCACACTAGACACAACAGGGAAGCAGGAAAAGCGCTGCTTTAGTCAGCCACCCAGCCACCAAATTTGGTAGCTTGAGATCCAGGCATAGTAGGGAACTCCTTGTCTCTGCTCTTAAGGATTTCACTTATTAGGGGAAATCAAGCAAAGAATATTAACACACAACACAAGGAAGCAGATGGGCCTATGAGAAACAGTGCTAATCTCAGTGTTCAAAAACCTGGCTTGCTGGGTGTCAATAGCTCATGCTTGTAATCCTAGCTACTCAGGAGGCTGAGATCTAAGGGTTATGGCTCAAAGCCAGCCCAGGTAGCAGAGAAAAGTTAGTGAGACTCTTATCTCCAATTAACCATTCAAAAATGGAAAGTGGAGCTCAAAGTGGTAGAATGCTGGCCTTGAACACAAAAGCTCAAGGACTCCAGTGTCCAGGCTCTGAGTTCAAGCCCCATACTTGACAAAACAAACAAACAAGTCCACTAGGTTTTTGGTTCTGTTCTATTTGGCAGTATTCTGTTTTAGGTCAAAGGATTACCTTGGCTCCTGATTTTTATGCCCCTTCAGAGCAAGCCAAGCCTGTTTTTTTCTCCTTCATCCTGTGAGATTGAACCCCAAGTAATTGTTCTTCATTTTGGCCCCACAATCTTCCTCTAGATTGACCTTTCAAGTTTGACACAGACACCTTCCCTGCCTTTGCCTCTGCATATTTAAGAACTTCGAGGTCACACAGATGCCCTGACACGAGGCCATCCATATCATTCATCTAAATCGGTGGTGTGGTCCAGGTCTAAATGTGTGAATATACACCTGTCAGGTTTCTTTTATTGATCTTATGGATGAAGAGAAAAATCTTAGGCTCAAATTTTGAGTAGAAGTAATTCATTAAAGAAAGGCTCCTGCAAGAGATGAATAAGGAAGTAGAGAAAGTAAGGGAAGCAAGGCTGTGATTTCAACCCAAGTCCCAGTATGACCCTCCCTATGCCCCAACACAGTATAGGTGACCCCCAACTTAGTTTGATTTAATAAGTTTTCATTTTAAGATAATGTAAAATCACACACATAACTACTCTTTTCTTTTTTACTTCCAGTATAGTATTCAAGAAATTATATGAGATAGTCGACACTTCCTTATAAAGTAAGGCTTTTTTTAGGATACTGCTCAAGTGTGGTCTAATGTAAGTATTTTGAGCTTGTTTAAGGTAGGCTAGGCTAATTTAAGATGTTCAGAGGTTAATGTTGTTATTGCTTCAATATGAAGGGGCCAGTGGATGTGCTTTTGTGAAGTAATTGGATCAGGATTTGACCTCATGGATGGATTAATCTGTTGATAGATTTGTAATATAATGGCATTATTGGAACCAGGTGAAAAGTAGGAGCTGGGATCTAACAGGAAGAAGTAAGCCATTGGAGGTTCAGCCAAAATGATACAGCCTCCAGCAAAAAGATACAGACCTTTCCTCTTAGCTCACCTCATTCCCTGGCCACTATGATATGGGCTGTTCTACTCCACCCGGCCTTCCTGCCGTGATGGACTAACACTGTGAGCCAAAAGAAATCTTTCTCTTATGTATTTGTCACAGCAACCAGATACTGACTAGCACAGGTGATTCTTTGCATCTTTGATGTAGGATATTGTCAACTTCATTGTAAGGGACAGGGCTCCATTGCACAGCAATGAGATCAGAAATCACACTTCAGAGTGTCCCAGCCGAAATCAAGGTAACTGTGCCCTTGTCCCCTACATTTGCCATTAGAGAATGCTGTGAGGAAGGTCAAAAGGGTAATCAACTAGCAGCAATATCCACAGAAGTGGGGGACAACAAGCCCAGAGAGTTAGCTAGTCTGAAGGATTTGGAGGAAGTAGCAATGGCTACCATGGCATCATCTCTGTTAATTTTGTCATTTATTCCAAGAGTAATCACCAACAAGCCTGTAAAAAGTAGGAAAGGGGAGGACTTAAAAAGCGTCAGTGTTTCTTTGGTCAAGTCCAAACTGCTGGCCTCCTTTCTCCCTTCTGAATTCCAGATTCTCATCTATGGCTGCTGCTTTCTTGTCAATATCAGCTCAAACAAAATCCACTCAGACTGATCTGTGGTGAAAACAAACCAATACACAAAACCACAGCCAAATAGGACTATTTTGCATAATCTATTTCCCCCCTGGCTATGGGCACATCTGCTTCCTCACAACCTTGGTAATCATTCTAAGTGATGATTATGTGACAGTAGCGCCAATGAGCCTTTGGTGTGTGTTCTGAAAGATGGCCTACTTTCTCCTCAGGAAGACAGCTTCTCCCTACTTGCTGTCAGGGACTGATGGAAGTTACTACCTGGATAAGAAAGAAGCACAACAGTTTAATGGGAGAATTTTCCTTCTCCACTTCCTCTTTCTCCTCAACCTCCCCCTTCTCTGTCTCCTACTTGTCCTCCTCTTCTTCCTTCTTCTTCATCCCCCCTCCTCATCCTTTTCTTTTTTCTCCTCTTCTTCCTTTCTCCTCCTCATCTCCATCCCCTCTTACTCATCTTCCTTTTCTCCTCTCCTCTTCCTTTTTCTTCTCCTCCTTCTCCGTCTTCCCTTTCTTCTTCTAGTAATCTTGTTGAAGCCTAGAATCTAAGGCCTAGCACGTGGTAGGCAAGTCCTTGAACAACATCCCTAACCCTCAGAGAACTTTAGTTTTTTGCCAGTCCTGGGCCTTGAACTCAGGGCCTGAGCACTGTCCTTGGGTTTTCTCAAGGCTAGAGCTCTACTACTTGAGATACAGCACCACTTCCAGCTTTTTTCTATGTATATGGTACGGAGGAATTGAACTCAGGTCTTTGTGCATGCTAGGCAAGCACTCTACCACTAGGCCAAACTCCTGGCCTCTTGGAGAACTTTTAAGTAACAACAACAATCCCCTACCACAAACCCCCTAAAAGAAACCCCCTATATATAATATATATAATGCATTTTATATATTATATATACAGGTATATGTGTGCAGTTTATATATACATATACGTATAAACACACAGAGTGACTTTTGTTTTCATTTGTGGTGGAACTGGTGTTTGAATTCAGAGTCTTACATTTGCTAATCTGGTAAGAAACTGCTGAGCCATGCCTCCAGCCCCCCTTAGAATTTGATTCAAGTATAGCAGTGGCTGAGGGTATGGTTCAGGTGATGGAGAGTTTGCCCAGCAAGCACAAGGCCCACAGCTGAAATCCCAGTATCAACTAAAAAAGAAACCATATTTAGTGTATTCTGTACTGGTTTTGCTCGTTAAACAACAACAAAAATACCCTCTCATCAAAGTGCCAAATTTTATAGCAAAAATTCTCCACTGGGAGAAATTTTGCCTCCTACTCTTATCCCTAAGGAAGATTGAGAAGAGCTGGTGACAATTTTTGGTTGGTGTATAGAGGGAAGCCAACATACTTGAATATGCAACAGAGCCCACAGCAAAGAACTACCTGACCTCAAATGTCAGCACTCCTTGATCCACTTATGAATTTCCCATTGGTGCTCTGTATTTAGGCCCATTTTCAATTGTTTGGAACATTAAAAAAACTCTAAGTTAAAACAATTGTGAGCACCAGTTAAGAGTAAAATGCTAGGCTAGACATGGTGGCTCATCCTATAATTCTAGCTACTCAGGAAGTGGAAATCCCTCTGGATTCTACCAGTGAAGGAAAAGGAGAAAACCTTTTCCCCCCCACTGCTTTTTGATCAAGAGGCTTCCTGTTTTCATTCAGCACTGGGTGCTACAAATTTTATGGCCTTCTGTACCAGAGAAGAGCTGCCTTTTATCACCAGTTACTCTAAGCAACATCTTCCTAATACAGTGACGCTTCCTTTGGTCCTGAGATCATAATATCTTTCATAGCAAGGTGCTACCAAACCTTTATTGGAGCAGGCTTACAGACCATGCCAGACATGTCTAACATTTTGCTAGAAACAACCGAATCTTTAATTTTTGCTGGGCCTGGGCCTTGAACTGTGGGTCTAAGTACTGACCCTGAGTTCCTTTTGCTCAAGGCTAGTACTCTACCAGTTGAGCTACAGTACCACTTCTGGCTTTTCTCTGTGATTAACTGGAGTTAAGATTCTCATGGACTGTACTGCCCAGGCTGGCTTCAAACTGTGATCCTCATATCTCAGCCTCCTGAGTAGCTAAGTTTACAGGTGTGAGCCACCAGCGCCTGGCTGACAACTGAATCTATGTGTGTGCCCCCATGTCAAAACTAACTCCTTATGTGGGGTATGAGGATCTGGAATCTTCAAGAGGTAATTAGGTCATGAGGGTAGAGGCCTCATGAAGGATATTCCTTCCCCAAGGAAACTCCAGAGAGCAACTTTTTGCAATGTGACAATATAGCAATAAGAGCTGTCAGTGAATCACAAAGGTACTTGTTTCAGCTCTCATCTTACGCTGACTCTTCCAGGATCTTTGTCTTGGACTTCCAGCCTCCAGAACTGTGGGTAATAACATTCTGTTACTTGTAAGTTCTCAGTCACAGTGATTAACACATGATGCTCACATGGTAATGGTCTAAATGGCCTTATACACATAACGATTGAACAACTTTACACTGATTATAAAGGAAAAATACAAAGGGTCCGTAGCATTGCTGTACACATAGAACATGATAGACACAGCTCATCTAAGACAACTCCTTTAAGCCTTCTGAGTTTCTGACTCTCCTTTCCTTGTCTTTGCGTGCCTGGACCAGGCCCTCTGTGACCTGGAGAGAACTTTCTTGTAGGGCACTTGGTGAAATGCCAAACAATAGACAGTGGGGACATCTCTAAGCTTGTATAACAGCTGCATTTTGTACCTCTCTGTTAATTATGCTTGTACATGGGAGAATGTCATCTCATATTTGCTTTCATTGTAACATTCCTTCTACTAGTGGGAGGTCTACCATGTCCACCCTCCCCTGGTCACTGAAGGCCACTGATGTTTACCAAAGTCCCTGACAAGTGTTGAATGGCTCGTTTGGCTTTATTTGTGTCTTTTGCAGGCCATAATATGATTCTGTTTTATAGAGTAAGTTCTTGAACTTACGAGTTTTAATTCGTGGTCAAATGAGCTGTGAATGGAAGAAACAATACCTGTGGCTCAGATCTGACCCACTCCAGAATGCTAGCTTCTGCTTCTATTAGCAATCCTAGATTCTCAGATTCTACAAGACCACCTTGCCAAGGTTTCCAAGGCTTAGCTGCGTCTTTGACACACAGTGCCAAGCACGGAAGCCCTAGGCCCAAAGCAGAGACATTGCTGACCCTTCTCCAGGGATTACTCTGCTGTGGCTGGTCCTGACTTGCTTGGGTTAAGGGAACATGGAGTACTCTGGTTTCTGGTTTGCAGAGTTTAGGAACTATAGGGGAAATTTCAGTTCTGACTTGTGAGTCATTCTGAGAAAATGTTCCGGCTCAAAGTGCCTCTTTTGAAGATGATATTAAAGAAGCCAACAGTAAGAGGTTCACTGCTCATCTGGTAGCATTCAACATGCCATTTGGTAGTTCCTACAGAAGCTTGGGTGTACAACCGCTCTTTTCTAGGAAAAATCATTTTCTAGGAAAATGATTTAATCATGATCCTAAATTATGATACTGACATGGGATCTTATAGGTTGCTTCTATTTGATTTCATTTGATCCTTTAGAGTACTAATGACTCAGAGTTACTCTATTAGACACTGCTTTAAGACTTTTATGAATTATCCCTTCCCAACACCAAGAGGTTGAGTGACTCACTCACAGTCAAATAGCTTATGAGAAGCTTAGCCAGGATCAGTTCAGAAATAGTCTACCCTCCACGTCTGAATTGAACTGTTGTTACAAGGGATGTACATCAAATCAAGAAGATAGATTGGAATATCCCATTTTTCAAAAGAAAGACCTGAAGAGGAAAGAGGAAGCAGCTTGTCAAGGGCGAATCACTATCACTTTCTTACGGCAGTAGCTTGGGGTGTAAGGAACACACTTGAGTTTTGTTGGCCATGTTCTCAATGCCATTGAGAGAGCATCTAGAAGAACAAGACAGGTCATGAGAGAAGGTTTGGAAATCCTGGTGGTGACTTCTAAGATCAGGAAAAGCACTTTGCATGGTGTTTTGACCTGAATTCTTCTGAGTGTCTATTGGAGCAGAGTGGGATCACACCAATGCACATATATATTCAGCTGAAACATTATGCTAGGCATGGAAATAACAACATAAGTAAGTCACTTTGATTCTCAAGGTGTAGTTAGGAGAGAGATAGTAAGGTGATTATAAATGTAGTTTATGTGACTAGTGAAAGTCAAAGTATCTACAAGGAGGTGGGAGTCCATGAAAGGGAGACTTTTTTTCTGAAGAAATAGCATGTTTAAAAGAATGAATAGCAGCCTGTCAAAAGTGGCTAATAGGATGCTGACCTCAATCCATCAGACAGTTATGTGTGTAACACGTCAACTCTCCTTCGAAGAAATAGGTACAGAGGATGAATTATAAAGAAAATAACCAATGAACCAACAAGTCAAAGAACAAAGTCAGCTGCTTTAAGAGATTGGAGAGTAACCGAGATCATAGGCAAAACAGAAATGCTGAGAAGTGGATCTGGTATTTCAGCTCTCTTTTCCCCTTAAGACATTTGCAGTTTATCGGGAAGGAGGCTGGAGAGTCTATCAGAATGTGATGATCAAAAGTTTATGACTCTAGGAAGAACCTAGAAATCCCAAAGTTCAGGGGAATTCAAGGTCTGCCCCAAAGAAAAGGTCTTGGTGAAGAGACCAGAACTTCAGTAAGACCACAAAACCTTTGCTAGAAATATGGTCAACCACTAACAAAACAAACTCACTTTCAAATCATCTGAATCTCTGGTTGTGATTAAGGTGAATTGTTCCTGCCTAATGGCATTGAAGAACAAAAGTAAATCCCCTCCAGAGAATTGGCATCACAGGGATTCTTTACAATGTTAGAAGAAAATCCTAACCTTTATTACACATTAGCAGATAGTCTAATAAAGAGAACTGAAAAGTTTTTTCTCAAAAGTCAGACAACAGAAAGACATCCACTAAATAATCCAGACTTGGAGGTTAACATCCACAGTGTTCTAAATAATTGTGAGTAATTTTTAAAGGGAATGATGACAAGGTGAAGACATTTTACCAGAGATTGGCTGTATTGGGAAAAAGTTAAGTAAAAAAAATCTAGAACTGAAATTCTAGTCCTTAAAACTAGAAACATGCCGTACAGGTTACAATAGATATGATACAATTGTCTCTTGGTTCACTTATTGCAGTTTCACTGCATCGTGGGTTTAGAAATATATATCTAACTCTATCATGGAGCTTTTGCTATGTCACGAGATATATAGGTATTTATATAAAATTTATGTTTTTAATTATTTTTTGCCTAAAGTTTTAGAACAATATAAAAATATACGAATGTGAATACAAACATCCCGAATGAGAATATCATTTATGAAGTTTCTTACGTTATATGTGAAGTTTTATTCAGTATTTCAACATGCATAACCTAAATTCCACTGCAGCTACTAAAATATATTTTAAAAAGCTGGAGGTGCTTCAAGTGGTAGAGCATCAACATGAAGCGAAAATACTCAGGGACAGAGCCCACGCCCTGAGTTCAAGCCTCAGTACTGGCACATACATATACACAAGAATCTAGATGGGAGATGATGAAGCACTGAGTCAGAGCAGTAGTTGTAGGATATCAAGAGCCTAAGGCTGGAGATAATATGAGCAAGACTTTATCGAACGTGGGAGGTGAAGGAAAGCAGAGTGGAGAATGATGCTTAAATTTACAACGTGACTGTGCCACCTGTGCTTCTACCAAATGAGGCAGAGAAAACTCAGGAGTTCAAGAAAGGGCCACAGGACAAGTTCAAGTTAGACAGGCTTAGCAGATAAAGAGGTGCCCAAGTCAAGGACTATTCTTTGAGAGTTATTTTGGGGGTCTTCTCTTTGCTGGGATTGATGACTGATGTAAATGCCAGGTCTCTGAGATGTAAATGCCAGGTCTCTGGTGTTCTCTACAATTACTGTTTGGTTTTCTTGCCTTTTCTGATCTTGATGCACATTGAAGACACAAAGCCATGGTTGTCAGCAACAGACTCAGCATCACCCCCACCCCGGGGTCTGACAGGCTGCAGCAGGCTTTTCTCTGCTGCTCTGCACAAAGGCGTCTTATAGACACCATCTATTTCAGTCATTTTTATGAGTGCCGTGGAATATTTTCAAGCTATCCCTTTTAAGCATTATCTCTTGGCAGTTAAAATAGATCCATTGCGAGCACTGGAGTTTCTGAAAAGGGGTTTAAAAATAGCTCAGGGCACTAGACAGCTGCAGCAATTGGGAAATCGAGCCCTCTGCTTGCACTTTTGCTGGTTTCCATTTCAACCTTGCAGCTGGAAATCAGTAGCTTTTTCCTCTGTTGGGAACAGATGCTTTTAAAAGAAGGAAGGCATGGAGCAGAGCCCCCTCTTGTCTCAAGGTCATGAGTGGCAATCTGCATGGTGAGAGGCCCTGGGGCTACGAGAGTGGTCCTAGCAAACTCTTGGGTTTGAAAAGCATCGCCAAATATATCTTTATATTTGGAAATGAAAAGAAGAAGCCTGTTGGTTTTTGTCATGCAAATGACATACAGGAAACAAGTTGGGTAAAAACACTCTTTGGGCTGGTAGGAATAGGCAGAAAACTCAGCCTGACAGGGTTTTTACGTGTTCCCTTTCATGTGTCACATGACAATGCCATAGAGTGGTGGCCATTTTTCAGCTGGGGAGGAGACATAGGAGGATGAGCCTTGGGTGAGAGAGTCCAGGAGCTGAGCAGTGAGGATTGAAATAGACTCCAGAGCCCCTGATCAGTGGGGATTGCACACAGTTTTATCTTTTGGAGTGCATGAGATTTTGATGTTTTTCAAAAGGAAACAAAGGTGGTTTTAAGAAGAAAAGCAGAAACACTCAGGATTAGACATGTACAAATCACGGTTCCAAGCATAATTCTGCCATGCCACTTGGTAAAACTTTGCTAAGTAAGTGAATGATAATATTTTGTTATTGCTTTTGTGTGTATGTGGGGTGTGTGTGTGTGTGTGTGTGTGTGTGTGTGTGTGTGTGTGTCTGCTTGTACTGGGATTTGATCTCAGGGCCTCATGCTCACTGTTGCCCTTTTCCACTAATGGCTAGTGTTCTACTAGTTGAGCCACACTTCTACTTCTGGCTTTTTGTTGTTCAGATTTGTTGTCTGAAGCATGAATCTCAGATCTTGGCCTGCTGAGTAGATAGGATTATAGTTGTGAATCACTGAAGCCAGCCTATTCTTTTTTGAGATGGGCTCTTGCTATATTGCTGAGGCTGGCCTCAAATTTCTCCTCTCAAACAATCTTCTAGCTTTAGCTTCCTGAATGGCTGGGACTAAAAGACATGCTACCACATCTATTATAAATGAGCATTTAAAACGTATAATGTTTAGTTTCTTTGATATCCCATTTCTTTATCTGTAGAGTGAATATAATACTATATTTTTCCAGGCTTTGATTTTCTGTGATGAAATAAAATAGTGAATTATTGGTGGTAGTTAAATATCCTGGAAATCCATTAAGCAGTGAATTCAACCAGTAGTTATTACACAGCTACTATACAGTGTGTATTGTTCTAGATCCTGAGAACATGCTAGTCGTGCCTGCAATCCATTGGAGAAGAAGGAAGACAGGTAATCTAAAAGTAGGCAAGATTCCAGGACATGTAACAGTGATGTACAGTTGTCTATTAGAATCTGAGGGATGTTGGTTTCATAACCAGGTATCTATGTGATACCAGAATCTACAGATATTCAAGTCCCTTTTATAAAACAGAGTATTTACATGTTACCTATGCAGATATTCCCATCTGCTTTAAACCATTTCTAGGTTACTCTTGGTAGACAGTATCTCTTGGTAGCTAAGAAAATACATCTTATATAAATGGTATGCAAACACTATTAACTTTCCAGACGTGTCACTTTCTGTACACATTCAGAAGACAGCCAAGGGGAAATGATCGGGTGGAGATAAAGCTCCAGAGTGTGCTTGGGAATCCATACAAAGAGGAGAGGAGTTTAAGCGGGTCAGATTCTATTGACTGGTCTGGCCAGAAGAGGGCTGTGACTGCACATGACATTGGCAGTGTGGATGCCATCCAAACCATCTCAGAGGAGTGAGTGCGGAAGTTGAGTAAGAGTAGAGTAAGGGGTGCAGGTTGCCAAGCACTCCTGGCCAAACTGCTTGCTCAGAGTGGTGCTGGGAACTTGGGCAGAGCCCCTTGGAGGCTTTCTTCAGAACTGAGTTGAGTGTCTTCAGGAGCCTCTGGCCAGTATTTTGTTTGCTCAACCTACATACCTCGTTTGAACAAATGTATGCAGTCATGAAACAGACATGTTGCGGCAGGGAACACCTTGAACTGAATATTCCTGCTGGGAATCAGGTCATCTTGTAGTTTCTCACATTTCCTGTCTTAAAAAAATGATTCAGGGCTGGGAGTTTGGCCTAGTGGTAGAGTGCTTGCCATGCATGCATGAAACCCTGGGTTCAATTCCTTGGAACCACATACATGGAAAAAGCCAGAAGTGGCACTGTGGCTCAAGTGGTAGGGTGATTGCCTTGAGCAAAAATGTCCTAGGACATTGCCCAGACCCTGAGTTCAAGCCCCAGGACTGGCACAAAAAAAATGATTCAAATAATTTGGAATAACATTAAAAATTCTGTGAAGCATTTTGCATAAGATTGTAGATTTTTTGACAATATTTGATCTGTAGTTTGTACTCATAGGCTTGGAAAGCAAATAAAAATATTTGTATTTTGTCATTTGGGGCATGTACATACTATACATATTTTGTTATGTGTATGTTGAATATTTTTGTTGATAAGTAGATTATGTTTTAAATTTCCCCACGTTGTCAGTATATAGAAATATATTTCAAGTGTTATTTTGTGTGTGTGTGTGTGTGTGTGTGTGTGTGTGTGTCTTATGCATTCTACAACTTTATTTAACTCACTTCTCAGTTCTAGGAAGGTTTTGTTTTTATTTGTGTTTTTATACTCATTGGCATTATCTACCTAGGTAATCACAACATCTACAATCAGGAATAGTTCTAGTTTATCCTTTCAATATGTCTTGCATTTCTTTTTCTTGCCTTATTGCACTAGCTAGAACTTTCAGTGCTAAATTGAATAAGATATTGAAAGCAGACTTCTTTGTCTTATTCTCATTCTTATCAGGAAAGTGTTCAGTCTATTGGCATCAAGAATGATGTGAGATGTTGGTTTGGGCTTTGTTATTTTTTTCTGTAAATGCTTTTTTTTAACCAACCTGAAATAGTTTCCCCTATGTGTACTTTTAGGTGTTTTGTTTGTATTTGTTGTTATTGTTGTTGTTAAATAGGGACCAGGCTTTGTTTCCACAGGTAGAGCATAATAAAATTTAGGTGAAAATCTAGGTGAAATGTATGTAAAAGTTATGTAAGCTCTTAAGGAATGTTCAGAAGAGGACAGCAATGAAGGTGATTATTATGACTTAAAATGGAGCCTTCCCTATACTTCTTTAGCGCTTACATCTTCACTTCTAAATATCCGCTCTGTAGAAACATTGGCTCATGTCCCAGGGCTTTATATACAAAAGAACTTCACCCTAGTTGTGACTCAGTAGAGAAATATGCGAAATAACCTGAATTCCTAAAGATAAACAAGTGGCTAAATATGTATTATGATATATGGAATACTGGGTATTCCAATGGCATCTGATGGATACACTGCCAAAACTCCAAAGTTCTGAATGAATCAGTACAGAGAGAATGTTGGATACAAGGTTAAATAATAAGGGAACAATGAAAGCACTGTAACTTGGTCTTGGTCTTATAAGTAGGATAATATAAAAATAGCATTTATAAGTATAAACCTGTGTTTCTGTTACAATGTTAATACATATATAACAACTTAATCACATACTATAAATGTATTCCTAACTACATGGATAAAAGCCTGGGAGTGTCTGTTCTCTACTTATTCACGTTAGATAACTGAGGAAAGGAACAGAATTGCGTAGAACACAAGCAGATCAAAACAGAGAATTTTAAAACCATTGTAAGCATACATTTGGAGTTAAATTTTGTTTTTACAATGATAACATATTGATTGACTGTACTCATATATCTGAGTAAATCTATCCAATAGTATGAAAATTCCCACTACCAGTTATCAGCGATGTCCATTTGTAATGGAAGCAGGATATTTCTGGGCTCTGATGTTAGCTGTATGACATTAGAGAGTCTTTTCTTTGTGGGTCTCAGGTACTTATTGATAAACTCTAAATTTTATTATTACCATTTGAGTATCTAATCTGCCTTTGCAAAATGTATTTTAGTGTGCAGAAGCCAAATGGATGGCCTGACATGGAAGAAAGTGTGTCAACAACTTCAGTTTTGTGTCCCAATCTCTTTCAGCACTAATGGCATTCTGACCTGTGAGAGGGCAGTGAATCCAAACCACCAGTCAAGGTACACAACCTCTCAGCTGGGTGGAAAATAACAGTGATTCAAGTGACCCGGAAATGCTCACGTATGAGAGCTGCTCTTGCAAAGCATTTCTCTGAGCATTAAGCAAAGATACTGGCAGCTGTATAATGGATTAGGGACTGTTCAGTAGAGACTAGTAGAGACCGTTTTTTTTTTTTTAAAAAGAAATGTTCTGAAAGGACTCTGAGTCTCGGGTTTTTAGGGGACTAAGGCAGTTTTGCATATACCTTTTCTAGTCAAAAGCATGCATTGACCATATATTGAGTTCAAAGGCTGGGCCTGGTTGTCTGACCTTAGGGTTCAGTGTGTTGACTCATTTCCTGTGCAAAGGCTTTAGCAATTCAAAGAAAGAGGCGAATAGATACATGTGAATCAACTAAAAGTAAATTTCAAGTCCTTCTATGACCTCCAGGAGTGGCTGATATGCCCACATGTGACATGCTGAGCATATATCTGCCAGAGCATTCCATGCAGCTTCTTGCTCAAGTTCATGAAGTCATGGCTAGTATTAGCTAAAGGAAGCTGTCTTGTGTGGCATGAACAACCTGACAAGGGTCCTGTAGCTTCACTGGACTCCACTGCCTCAGTCAGCTATAGCTGCTATAACAAAGCACTGTCCCTTGATGATTTAGACAACAGGAATCTATTGTATTGAAGCTCACTTCAATACAATATCTGTGCGGCTGAGTCCTTCCAAGCTCTGTGAGGAGGCTATTTCTGTGTGTTTCCTGGCTTCTGGAGTTTTACAGGGAATTTTGGTGTTCTTGGGCTTGGAAATGTGTCGCCTCGGTCTCAGGACCTTCCTGTGCATCTGTCTCCTTTTTCCTACGGACACAATCACTGTAATGAGCTCATCTTGATCATGTGCAAGGCCTGTTTCCAAATGGTTAGAACTCTTGCTGTCAGTAAGCTCAACGAAAGCCATAATCTCTACCTCTGAGACTTCATTGCTTCTTGTACAGGCCTACTTCTTCCCTAAACCAGCCCAAAGTCTTGTCTTCTAGACATTCTCATTAGCTATTGCCAGCCGCTTGTCAGAGGTCTTTGCCTGTCCACCAAAGGGACTCTCTGGCATAGTGCAAAGGCAAGTAAACAGTCCTGTCACACACAAATCTGAGTATGACAAGGATGACACAACAATGGCTATTTGTCATCATCTTAGCTTCTGCTGGGCACTGCGTTAAGTATTTTAAGCACATGTTCTATTTGTTCCCCCACATAAGTCCTAAGAAACAATTTGAGCTCCTAGGTAAACCCAAAGCTCTACCATTAAGTTCTCACCCATTGACTCCAAGTTTCCCCAACACCAGGGGTTGATAGCAGGTACCTGGCAGTTAGGAAACCCTATTAAATCTTAGTTTACTGTGTGCCTTCTTCCCTCCAGAGCTCCCTTGCCCCTTCCCTTTGTTCTGATTGATTTAGAACTCTGCCTATGCTTCATCAGTTCACGTCCTAGGATGGTAGATGGAGCTGCTGAGTTCTAATTGTGGTCAGGGAAATAGCTATAGGCATTGTGACCTTGAAACAAAGCCCAGCAAGGCAGAGGGAAGTGTCCCCAAGGTCTACCCTTTGCAGCTGTCCCTGAGCTGTGAAAGTCTTTGCACACTCAGTGTCCTTAGGCCAATACTGAAGTGGTCTCTGGTTGTACTACAAAGGTCGCCTCAAACAATAACAACAACAACAAAATCCCACAGCATTGTTTCTATTATTCCAGCTTTGCACAGGGACTGGGTCACTGAGAGACCTGAGAGTGAGGGAAACTGGACTGGCAGGTTGAACTAAGCAAAAACTCTCATGGGTAGGCCTTGGACTATCCCATAGGTAACTGACTCCCCAAACCCCAAAGAGCTGATAGTTATGAAATTAATCATTCATTATGTTTCAAAGCTACAAAATATAAAACTTAAAATGATAATTCTTACAACCCTGGCTTTTGGTATCTCAGTTCTCATAATTCTTTCATTCAAGAACAAACATTATATGGACATATGTTAAATGAAAGGACTGTCTTCTCCATTTGTTTTTGCCACTTAATGACCAAGGAGTGTCACATTCTGCCTACCCACAGCCCTAATGGAAGGTAGCACAGGACTTGATTGCTGTATTGTATAGATTAAGCATAACCTGTTTAACTAGACTTATAGACTTTCATACTGAATTGTATTTTTTTTGCCAGTCCTGGAGCTTGAACTCAGAGCCTGAGCACTGTCCTGGGGTTTTCCTCAAGGCTAGCACTCTACCAC
Organism: Megascapheus bottae; assembly: GCF_031878675.1. Lineage (NCBI taxonomy): Eukaryota > Metazoa > Chordata > Mammalia > Rodentia > Geomyidae > Megascapheus > Megascapheus bottae. Next base: position 56,531,483 of record NC_143517.1, read on the forward strand.
TTGAGCAACAGCACCACTGCTGGCTCATGTATGTGGTACTGAGGAATTGAACCCAGGTCTTCGTGCATGCTAGGCAAGCACTCTACAAGCAGGCCAAACTCCCAGTCCACTGTATTTTTTTATTCTTACAAACATTGTTGCATATAATTTGTATTCTTATCCATTTTGTGTGTGTGTGTGTGTGTGAATCTTGGGATTTGACTCATGGTCTAGGTAAAGTCACTTGGCTTTTTCATTCAAGGTGGGTTCCCTACCACTTGAGTCACAGCTCCACTTCTGGCTTTTTGCTGGTTAATTGGAAATAAAGTATCTCATGGACCTCCCTGCCTGGGTTGGCTTTGAACTGTGATGTCAGCCATCAGTACCCAGTGCCAAATATGTCTTTAAGTTAAGCCTTTAAAGTGGCATTACTGGAAGTGGTGCTATGGCTCAAGGGGTAGGAGCTGAAGAATTCAGGGGTAACACCCAGGCCTAGAGTTCAAGTCTCATGACTGACCTAAAACAAAGTGATGAAAAGTGGCATTACTGATTCAAAAGAGACATATATTAAAGTTACCAGTTTTGACAGGTTGATGTAAGAATGCCTGAGATGGTGACATTTCAAAGCTCTGTTCCCTGGGCAGCACACACTGCTTAATAGCAGAACTGGATCATCTCATTTTATATGGCATATATTTACATATATTTTTATTACGTCTGAGGTTGATTTATTTGGCCACCTATCATTTTCTTTTGTGAGGGTGATGTTTTTCTTTTAATTGGCATAAATTGTACAAAAGGATTTCATTGTGATGTTTACATTTGTGCATATAATGTACTTTGATCAAATTGTTTATTTTCTCTCTTTCCTAATTCCCACCGGTTTCATGCTGTTTTCAAGTATATAAATATATTCTCTTTTTCTCTCTCTTTCTCTCTCTCTTTCTCTTCAGTATACTTTGATCATTTCACCCACACTGTTCTCCCCTCCCAGTGATGGCTTTCTTTTTATGGTTCCTTTACTGGGATGTCTTTATGGAAGCCCACAGAGACTGTGCCCTCAGCTTGTGTCTTGACTGTCCTTACCAGGATGGAGAGCTGTGCATTGCTGGCTTTCAGTCATCAAGAGCAAGGGTATCTGTGACCATGACCTCCACGGTCGGCTTTAGTCATTTCTTCATGAATTAAGGGCAGTTCGTTCATTCACTTGGACATGACGCCTGTCATCATCCATTGCTCTGCTTTACTCGTCAGTCCTCTCTCATCTGCCTGTGAAATGTCAAGGTCCCTAGAGGGGCTAGGAGGGTAATCCCAAGGGGAAAGGGTGGCCGTGACGAGGAATGACTTCCTTACGGTGACCCATGAGTGGACCAGTATGATTGGGGAATGAAAAAACGGAGAAAGAGCCCCAGCAAGGATACAGAGCTGGAGATGACAGAACTTCACAGGCAAAGCCTGGATTACCAGACATTGGCCAGTGGTGTGAACTGTTAAGTTAATGCGCAGGAGTCCTGCTGTAACTACCAGAGGTGGGGGTCAGAAGACCTGAGATTCCGGGAATTATTTAAATGAGAAGATTGTTCTGGCAACAGTGAGGACAGATTTCAGGCTATTCTACCTCTGTCTCTGTACTTCCATCAGAGCAGACACCATAAGTAGCATTGAAGAAGGCAACTGAGGTACCGGCACGATCTCATGTGGCACTGTGGGAGGAGAGCTGGAGTGTTTGTTTTGTCAACTTTGCTAGTTAGCAAACTCAAGTACAACACATGAAGCTCCTCGTATCCTAATGGGTGAATCTTTGTAAACTTTCATTATAAACATAGTGACATGGAATTCTTGATATACTAGATTTTGGACATATGGGAGAGTATTTTTGTGGGACAGTATCCTGGTAGTGGGAGGGTGTGTGCATTTTAGATTTGATTGCTTTTGTCAAATGACTCTTCCCAGGATTCAGACGATTAAACTGAGGCTCAGGGAAATCACTCTCATTTGCCCCCAGCCATTTCAACAATTAATTTTATACCAGTTTGAGCCTACATGAGTCTATCCTTAAATTCTAATCTCTCCTGAAGTTCCTGGAACTTTTTCCATTGTTTACTTATTTGTTTTTGCTACCTACCCCATCACAATCGGCAAGAAAACTTTTGTCAATGACAAGATGTTCAGCATCCATTTGAGAGACAGCTAAAAAAAAATGGGTAGGGGGCCGGGAGTTTGGCCTAGTGGTTAAAGTGCTTGCCTAGCATGCACGAAGACCCAGGTTCGATTCCTTGGTACCACATATATAGAAAAAGCTGGAAATGGTGCTGAGGCTTAAGTGGTAGAGCTCTAGCCTTGAGAAAGTCCAAGGACAGTGCTCAGGCCCTGAGTTCAAGCCCAGGACTGGCAAAAAAAAAATAGGTAGGTAGAGGCTGTATTCTCTTCTAGGGTTAGGTCTAGAAGGGGTCAGGGTAAGTTCACAAGACTGGAGCTGGTGGTAGCATCTTAAATGTGCTAAAGAAAAAGATCCCAAGCTAGGTGCAGTGGCTCACACCTCTAATCCTAGCTATTCAAGAGGCTGAGATCTGAGGATCCTGGTTCAAAGCCAGCCCAGGCACTAAAGGCCTAAAGACTGTGAGACTCTTATTTTCAGTTAATCACTAGAAAAGGGGAAGTGGTGCTGTGGTTCAAGGGGTAGAGTGGTAACTTGGAGCCGAAGAGCTCAAGGACAGCACCCAGGCCTAGAGATCAAGCCCCATGACCAACAACAACAAACAAACAAACAAAAAAAAGCGGGAGAGAGAGAAAGAGATCCTCTGTTGGGTGAGTTGTTGCTGCAGGGAAGATGTGCAGTGACTCTTCCAAACTGCCCAGGGCACAAGGTGCTGAATACAGCGAGTGTGGGTGCTATCAGCAGACTCATTGAGCTTGTTGTTGTACACAGCAGCATTAGGTGCTGCCTGGCCCCACAGGCTGAGCTTGCAGCCTCTCTTGGCTGCTGTATGTCAGGAAGTAGGGAAGAGAGGTCGAGAGTGAGGAAGCAAGCACCAGTGGTGGCTCACGTCTGTAATCCTAGCTACTCAGAAGACTGGGATCTGAGGATCAAGGTTCAAAGCCAGCCTGGGCACAAATGAACCTGAGACTCTTATCTCCAATTAATCTCTAGAAAACTGGAAATGAGGCTTGGCTTAAGGGTAGGACAGTAGCCTTGAGCTGAAGAACTCAGAGACAACATCCAGGCCCAGGGGTAGGGTGGTAGCCTTGAGCTGAAGAGCTCAGGGACAGTGCCCAGGCCCAGAGTTCAAGCCCCATGACCCACCAAAAAAAAATTAGAGTAAGGGATGAGGAGGAGCTGGCCTGGATTACCACCCCAAACACTCTTCCCAGAGTTTCAAGATTCCTTGGCTCTCCTTGAGATTGTGAGCAAGGCTCCTGATGCATGCTGGGCCTTCACGCACTCTACCAACCCCCTGCAGAATTTCTGGCATGCTCCTCAAACTTCCCGCTTCTGCATGCCTACAAGGACGAAGACAGTGACGGGGCCTTAGTGCCCCTGAATGCCAGGGCAGGCCCTCTCAGTCAAGCCCTGGGCAGCCAACATTGTGCAAACAGGAGACACAAGCCCTGGAGTCATTTCTTTTCTGGAAAAAGTACAAGCAAGACAAAGGGAGCCATTATTCTCCAGACGACAGTGGCTGATGCCCAGGCCTGTGGCCCAGGTGTCACATGCTGCCCCCCGTCTCTCAGCCTTCTTTCTCCCTTTGTCTGTGGAAACAGAGCTTGGCCCCTGCTCCTTCTTTTGACACTGTCCCAGCCTCCTCCAGGCCTTGGTCCCTGGCCACTGCTGTTCTGATGTGAACTTAGATTCTAGTAGAGTTAGATAGATCAGAGTCAGTTATGGAGTAATGGACCAGCCGTGTTTAGGAGAATGCTGCTACCTCTAGTTTCCCCCTTCCCGATCCCAGTCCTGTTGATAAGGACCCTGACTGTCCACAGAGTTCCTACCAGACTCAGGAAAGCCTGCCCAGTGCTGAGCTGGGTCTATTAGACTTTATGTTCACATTACACAGGGGCAGCATCTTTCTCCCTGCATTATACTCCTGTTCCAAGCCAGAGTGATGCTTCCTGTTGTCCATTCTTGCCTTGGCGTGTCCGCTCCTGCTTTCATTTTCACTTAGAATTCCCTTTCCACCTCCTCACTGTCTTTGTCTTTCTCATTCCTTCCAATCCAGGCTCACTCATCATTTCTGGATTTTGTTTGTTTTGCCAGTCCTGAGGCTTGAACTCAGACCTGGGCACTGTCCCTGAGCTTCTTTTGCTCAGGGCTAGAACTCCACCACTTGAATCATAGCACCACATAGGCTTTTTCTATATATGTGGCACCAAGGAATTGAACCCAGGGCTTCACATTTTCCCTCTCTCCTAACTCAGCATGTAAGTATACGGTAGTACCTCCCCTCTTAAGAAGCAAGAACAGGGGGCCGGGAATTTGGCCTAGTGGTAGAGTGCTTGCCTAGCATGCATGAAGACCCAGGTTCAATTACTTGGTACCACATATATAGAAATAGCTGGAAGTGGTGTTGTGAGAAAGCCCAAGTACAGGGCTTAGGTCCTGAGCTTCAAGCCCCAGGACTGGCAAAGAAGAAGAAGGAGAAGGAGAAGAAGGAGAAGAAGGAGAAGGAGAAGAAGGAGAAGGAAGAGAAGCAGTAGCAGCAGCAGCAAGAACAGAAACTCTCCCTTAAGCTCACACCCATATCTGCCCTACTGCTAAGTTTACTTCTCTAGCAAATCTCCAAAGACTGGCCCCATCCCAGATTTTACCTCTGTCCACTCACATTCTCCTGCAATCTGCTTTTGACTCTATGGAACAAATATGATCACAATCTCTAGGGATCTCTACCTTGTCCAAACCACTGGAGACTTTTCATTTCTATCCTATACAGGATTGGAGGGTGATTGGTCCAGTTGACCACTTTCTCTGTACTAATTTTCTGTCTCCTCAGTAGATGATCACCAGAAATTCAGAGGCCTAAAACAGCATAGATGTACAAGTTTACAGCGCTGTAGCTTGGAAGAGAGAAGTATCACTAAGCAGTAGTGTGTGTTGGTGGCTCATGACCATCATTCTACCTATTCAGAAGGCTGGGCACAAATGCTCCTTTCTGAGGAGACTCAATTCCTTAACTTTTCAACATTCTAAAGGCTTCTAGAGGTTACCTAGCATCCAGAGCAAAACTTGAAAGGTAGAACCACATCTTCTTCTTTGCCTTATTCCTTCCCTGGAAACAGCTTTCCATTCCTTTGAATAAAATGCAACCTCTTGACATGGTGTTGAATACCCTATCATACCTGGCCCTCAAATCAATACAGTCTCACTTCCTGCATTCTATGCTGTCTCCCCAGCTGTGAGGTCTTCCTGCTGGCCATTCCTGTCTGGAAACCTCTTGCTCTGTACCTCATGGCAGTTCCTTAATTACATTCAGGCCTTTGCTCCACTGTCTGAGAAACCATCTCTGCATCTATGTTAGCACATTCATATATTCTTAGCGCATCAATCTGTTATTTGCATGTTTTCATTTCTTTCCATTGGAATCCAGTCTCCATGAGGGCAGGACTTCTTCCTTTTGTTCACTTCTGCACCTGAGCAGCTGGAATATGTTTCTAATCCAAACAAATAAATGAGTAATGAATGTCTGAAAGAGGGAAAGTTCCCTTAGAGAGAAGTGGGAAGGCCTCCCCAATCAATGACATACAGCAGCCAGAAGCCACAGGCAAGGCCTTAGAGAGTGACCATCTCCATGGCAATGGAGGCCAGAGCCCTCAGCTGCTCCTGGGAGAAGGCTAGGGGAGGCAGTGGGCTAATGACACCTATGGGGACACCGCAGGAAGCACAAAGTCAGTGCCCAAGCTGGCATTCAGCTCAGACCCTGGGACTCCTGCCCTGGCTTCCACTTCCTTGCTCTGGCCTTGGCAGACCCAGCAGATGGGTGCTCTGTGGGGGTTCTGGAATCAGCCAGCTCTGCTGGCTCCCCAGTATTCTGTTATCATCCCAACACATGCTCCCAGAACCAGGAAATCCTGGACTATGAAGCCCAAAGGCACCTCACCAGGTGGAGCTGCAAATAATGACCAATCATGGCACTGCTTAGAGTAGCAGAGAGGATGGTGGGATTACACACAGAGGCCACCTGCTTCTCACTGCACCTGGAGTGTCCCCACCTTACCCTACCATAGCCTCCTGGCAACTCAGTTGGAAGAAGGCTGTGTGGCCTAATCTTTACAGTATGAACTCAAGGTCAGAGAGGTTAGGGGCATTTTCCAAGCCAACCTGGCAGCAAGTACTGGAACTGAGCCACAACAGCTCCTCCTTCTGTTCCCCTCTGTACTTAGCATGTGGGTCTCTCCTAGGTCATTGCCTGGCACCACCATGCCCCCTTCTCAGGCTTCTGTTTATCATGGAGACCAATGCCCCCCATCTGGCAATAGGTACCTTGTCCTTTATGTGCTGTTGATTCCAGGACATTCTATAATAAAGTCTTTTATTTTTCTTCTTATGTTCCTGGTGTGTGAACTCAGGGCCATTGCTCTACTTTGTGCTCAGGGCTAATGTTCTACCTCCTGAGCTTCTGGCTTTTTGGTGGTCTCACAGACCTTGCTAATAGGCTTGTTTTGAACCATGATCTTCAGATCTCAGCTTCCCGAGTTGCTAGGATTATAGGAGTGAGCCCCTGGCACCAGGCTTTAAAAATCATATTTTATAATGCCGTTTTGGTAGTGAATTTCCATCATTAATTCTTTCACCAAACATCTATCAATTCTGTGTTCTGTGCTAGGTGAGCAGCAATGAATAATCATTCACATACTTACTGAGTAGCCTACCTGGGTGTCAGACTCTGTTTCCTGCACTTTGCATGTAGACTAAATTCTCTCACTTTTCAGGTGAGGACGTTAAATCTTGTTTTTCATGTGAGAATGTTTCAGGGAGCATGGAGACTGGGACACATTGTGTTAATGAGTAGCACAAGCAGAAAGGAAACCAAGTCCTAATCATTGAATGCAATAAGGCTCAAGAGAGTGATACTAGCAGGTAAAGTGGGAATGCAGGGGGAAAGCAGCACATTTGCATTCATGTCCCATGTAAGTGGACAATGAAGGACTGTCAGGGGATTCACTAGGTAGAGATGAGCATGTTCCAGACAGAGGGACAAGCCCAGACAAAGACAGGAGGCTTTTATGATCATTTCCAAGCTCCTTGAAAATGAGAAAAGAATCTGGCTTACCTCTATGTGTGTCTCCTCAATCAATACTTGTTGAAGTTCAAAAATCAGATAAAAGATTTCATCTTCCTTGGCTCCCAGCTTTGGGGCAAGAAAGAAGCCCACACTGGTTAAACTACTACTAAATATTGGGTCCTGCGCTTTCATATGTCAAACAAGCCTCTGCACAAGCCTGCATTGCCAGCCCTTTGTTTGGTTCTTGTTTTGTTGTTGTTTTTGAAGAACTGAAGACTGAGGTGTGAGCAGGAAATGTCTGCGGAAAGCACAGGTAGCATGCTTTCTCCTATCCTCAGTGGTCTAAATCCATCTCTCCCTGCTTTACCATTGTAAGGCCTGGAGAGATGTTTCCACCAGCAAACCGCTGTAGAGACATCACTTCCTCTTTTCCCATGAACTTCCTCTCGGTCTCCCCGGGCACTTCCTCTCTTCCCCTCTAACGCCTTCCCTGACTAGGACAAGCCTCTAAGGTCCGATTTCTCAGATGATGTTTCCTCATGTGGTTCACTCTGGTCCCCTGTGACTCACTGAGGCTTTGCTCTCCTGGAAATGGATTATCTCTTCTTTCAGAGCCAGGACTTCCAAGAGAAGAAACTTTTTTTCTTCCCAAACTCAAACTTTCTTTTTTGTGCTAGTCCTGGGGCTTGAACTTAGGGCCTAAGTTCTGTCTCTGAGATTTTTTTTTTTGCTCAAGGCTAGCACTCTATCATTTGAACCATAGCTCCACTTCTACTTTTTTTTGGTGCTTATCTGGAGGTTAGAGTCTCACAGACTTTCTTGCCCCAGGCCCTGGGTGAAGACACCGATTCCTGGCGCTGCCTCTGCTCACTTGCTGGGACTGGCTGTGTTTTCCTGAAGGCCACAGATCTCCCCCTCCCCCAGGCTTCATTTTGTAGTAACTATTCCATCTCCTTGCCCTTCACCCTAAAGGTGATGAACAGTTTCTACTAGGACACAGGGCGAGTGTCACCCTTCATGCTGGTTCCCCTAACCTCTGCTGCATCTATGCAAAATGGTCCATTTATTTACCTTTCCTTGGTTCCCCAGTTGAGTACTTCATCGATTTCTGCCAAGAGCCCAAGTAATACAATAATCTAAACCCATTTAGGTAAAATGAACTCCAATTAAGGAGGTCTGAAAGGATGTTCATGGAAAAGCCATCATTGTCTTAGTAGGTTGGGATTCTGGTCAGATAATTTTCTTCACTTTTATTTTTTAATAATCTTTAAAACTTCTTTTTTTTTGCTACAGGCAGACATTATGCTTGGTTGATTCTAAAAACAAACTAGAACAAAATGAAAACAGTTGTAAAGATCAAATAAGAGGCAGGGTGTGGCAGGATGTGCTAAGTATTTTGTGCGTTAGACTTGGCCTGCAAACTTAGGGTCATCGTGAATGAGCAGTCCAAAGGTGTCTTGGGTATTTGCCATGAGACATGATTCCTAATTTCCTTTTATAATACACACTGATTTCCCTTCAAAGGGAAGACCTTGAACATGGATGCAGCAGTCAACTTCGGCCTGTTCTTCTCCCTCCCTGTCTATCCCTCGTGGATCTCCAGGTCAGTGACCCTGTCCTCCGACCTTCCCCACCCCACACCAGTGTATACCTGTGCAGAGGGGACTAGGGGAGTCCAAGACAATAGACTTGCAGTGAGACTGCTGCTCGGATCCCACCAGTCAGCATGCTAAATAAAAAGGGGACTTCCAGTGGAATACCTTTTTTTTTTTTTAAAACTTGGCAATGAATAAATCATCGCTTATCGAAGTAATGTGGTACTTGGGCCCAATAATGGCGCTAAGACATACATCACAGCCCTCTTGGGACTTAGGCTGAAAAGGGTGACTCTGGAGAGCTCGAAAGCCTTGTTCTTCCAACATGGAAGAAAAAAAAATCCTTGTTTGCAAGCAGCTAGGAGTGGATTCTGGGCTATTTATAATCTCCTGCCTAGCAAAGGCATTTGTTTCTGCAGCTGGCCTGGGAGATAATCAACACAGTTTTCTTCTCTAGCCAGGTCTGCAAAACAGATCCCCCCTTCCCTTGGCACCCCAGCCCACCCCTTTTGCCCCAGGGCCTCTTGAGCCTGCCCCTACCCCCCACCCCTGCTTGGCTTGGCTTCCAAGAAGGCAAAGAGTGAGTTTAAAAGCAAAAAGGCTAACACATCTCCGCTGAGATGAAGGCAAGGATTGTGACCTGTCTGCAGATGGATCTGCCTGAAACAGGCCTATGAGATTCTACAGAACCTGGCACAAAGGGCCTTTTAGAGCGATGGGGAAGGGTCACATGCCACGGGCTCAGATTCCTTCTGTTGAAAGTTGCTCTGGAGGGAAAAACAGGGTCCCAGGGAGAGCAAATTCCAAATGCACTCCCATTGTATGTCTTGGCAGAGGCAAAGCTGCAGGAACAGGGCTCCAAAGACAGGAATGTTAGTCTTGCCTCTACCATGACAGGCTGGCAGCCAAGGGCACTGCACTAGACCTGTCTCCTTGTCTATAAAATGGGAAGCTAGGCTCCATGGTTTCTACTCTTTGAAGGCACATTAAAGCACTTTTCTAAAATCAATCTTGCATAGTAACAGAATATGTAAAACAGAATGGAACAGGGCAGGTGGTTGGAGTGAACTGGGCAGAGGTTAAGGCTTCAAGTTCATCTACTTGGCTACCATATTGTTTAACCTGATAGATGAAGGAAATCTAGAAGCCTATGACTCCAGGAGAGTATAGCTCCCCACCCCCACTGGCTCATTGATCTTTTACATTCTAAGCCTTGAAATGCATTCATTCATTCATTCATTCAACTATCCTCAATAATTTTTCTTCTTTTTTTTTTTCTTTTGTTGGTCATGGGGCTTGAACTCTAGGGCCTGGGTGCTGTCCTTGAGCTCTTCAGCTCAAAGCTAGTACTCTACCACAGCACCACTTCCAGTTTTCTGGTAGTTAATTGGAAATAAGAGTCTCAGACTTTTGTGCCCAGGCTGGCTTTGAACTACGATCCTGAGATCTCATCCTCCTGAGTAGCTAGGATTACAGGTATGAGCCACCAGTGCCCAGCTCTCAATAAATATTGCCTGAGCTAAGTCTCAAGCTGGACTTAATATTAGGGATTAAAAAAACAATTATTAAGGATTAAAAAAAGAAACCAATTTCCTGTCATAAAACTTGCTATCTAATTAGAGGTGGAAGATATTAATTAAATAAATGAGCACAGTCAAGCAAGTTGGGAGCCCATAGCTCATGCCTATAATCCTAACCACCCAAAAAGCTGAGATCTGAAGACTGTGGTTCGAAGCCAGCCCAGACAGACGCATCTGAGAAACTCTTATCTCCACTTACCTAGCAAAACACTAGAAGTAGAGATGTGGCTTAGTCTCCAGCCTTGAGCAGAAAATGCTAAGCAAGAATATGAGGCCCCGCAAGAATATGAGGCCCCTAGTTCAAGCCCCATTACCAGCACACTCATAAAAAAGTTAACACTATATGTGTACCTATGTGTGTGTACCATACCGAGGTAGAGCATGCACCCCCCACCCCATCCATATCCCTCTGTAAACAGGGCTTTTGAGGGCTTATGGCATGAGTTAAGCTAAGGCCATACTGTAGGGAGTAGGAGGGGCTCTGAATCTAGTATGACAAGAGAAGGAGAGACGGCAAGGCAGAGACCCCAGGGAAAATGCCATGTCATGCCAAGGCAGAGCTTCAGCTGCCCAGTCCAGTGATACTGGCTCATCAGCAAACCACCATAAACTAGGCGGAAGCAAGGCAAGATTCTTCTTGAGAGTCGAGGGAGGAAGCCTGTCTCTGTGAACCTGGTCTCCAGAATTATGTGTGTGCTGTTTATGTGAAAATACAGATTATTCTCCTTATTCGTGGCAGTTATATAGTCTAGGAAGTCACCACAAGATCTGACTTAGTGAATAATAAACTATTGTTCCTGGGGAAACAGAGTTTGGTTCCTGTGAGCCTTGTCTCATCAACCAACAATTTATAACCTTATGTATATTTCTTTTTAAAGAAGGTATTTAATATATGTTGGCTTACGGAACCCACCACCACCACACAGCACTACCACTGATGATGTGCATACGATTCTCTGCAAAGCACATTTCAGCTATCTTGGCTCTATCTTGTGAAAAGAACGCTTGTCTGGGTGTGACAGTATGGGAGCAGAAAGAAAAAGTTCTCTTGTTGGATTTCAATTGAGATGATAAAACTTGTCTTTGTGTGTGTGTGGGTACTGGAGCTTGAACTCCAGGCTTCACACTCTTTCTTAGCTTTTTAGCTCAAGAATGGCTCTCTGCTATCTGAACCAGGCCTCCGCTTCTAGCTCGTTGTTGGTTAGTTGGAGAGAAGAGTATCTCAGATTTGTCTGCTTGGGCTTGCTTCCAACTTTGATCCTCAATTTCAGCCTGGTTACGATTATAGCTGTGACCCACTAGCATTTGGCTGGTGCACTTTCAAATTTGTTCAAGTTTGAAAAAGAGTCAAACTTTTCATCATTTTTTTGCATAGGGATTAGGTAAATGCACAAATATAAACTTTGCTAATCATGAGATCAACTCTAACACACACACACACACACACACACACACACACACACACACACACACACACACACACCCCATTCAAGTTTCAGGGAGGTTAAACAATTACCAGAGAGTTTTGAAAGAAAGGAGAGCACACTTTGCTTATGTGCATAGTAGTTTGACTGTCAAACGGGGCAAGGCCTGAAGGAGAGACGGGAAGGAGAGACAGGAGGCAGAAGCAGAGGGACAGGTTCACCAGTAGAAGGAGAGCTGCAGCAGGAAAGAGCTCGGTGCTTTTGCATGATGAGAAGGAAATGGTAAATGGTAAGGGATGAGTCTGGTGTGCAGGTCCTGGGAAGAACCTGAGTCTGAATTCCATTTCAAGGGTAATGGGAGGTTACTGGGCTGTCTGAGCAAAAAAAAAAGTGAAGTGTCCAAGATGGAGTTTATGTTTTGTCTGCTTTCTCCCTGGATCTGCCACAACAAAGCCCAGTTCCTTCAGCTGAAATATTCTGAGAAATGAATGCACGATACTTGGGCCCGTCTTTGGATTTAGAAAGGGATATAAATAGTTACCAAGTAAGGGGTGTCGTGGAGGGTTAAAGCCTCCAGGTAGCTCACACACATTGCCATTTAATTTTTAAATCAGGCTTCCTATGTCTATGATGCTCCTAGCAAAGGGAGCAAGCTTCCTAGGTGACTGTTTTGCTTCCACATGGGCAGGGGGGGATAGATATTTTTGGAAGGCAGACCTCTCCGTGCCCTTAAGCTACCCAGAGGCCCTGTCTGGCCCCAGTCGCCAGTCAGATCTGCCTATCAACTTTGATCATGGAAGAAGCGTGGGTGAGTATGGTACCACATGCTGCCAGGAATGCCTGACCAGAGATTGCTCTTGGGTGTGTCCTAGAGCTGCCTCGCCTTCGCTTGACCCCAGGGCTGCTGACTTCCTGGCCTTATAAAATCTTCTAGAGCCAGAAAGAAGTCTGAGCTCAGTCCCAGGTCACTTGAATTGGACTATATGAGTTTGCCATATGGCTTCAAACAAACCACCCCACTTCAACGAGACTTACCTTAGTATGTGCATCAAATATTAATTGCCAGCACCACCTTCTTGTAACTATGACTTCCTCCAAACCCTGTAGAAGAAGGAGCATTGCGTGGCTCATTTGCAAATTGTGACCAGTAGGTGCCAATCACTGTGAAAGCTACTGTGGCTCTCCCACCCCTTAAGGAGAAAGGCCCTTGTTAATCACTGCAGCTGAGCAAACTTGTTTCTTCACTCTGGTGAGTAAGAAAGTTGTTCATGCTACCTCAACTTATTTTCTTCCCCTTCTCCATGGCTTATCCACATGCCCTCCTGTCATACACGCTGAGGCATTATTAAGGAAGAATGACAAATAAGTGGTAATTCTGGTCTGGAGTGTGAAGGGCAAGTTCTGTCTAAAATGTAACTTCACTAACTCGTGAAAAATGTAGAGAGCCTCTTGGGCAAATGGATGTTTTAATAAGATGATCTTTCTTTCTCATTACTTCCCCATCCAGACTCTCATCCAGTGGAGGGATGCATGGTCTTTCCCACCCAGGAAGTGAGAGCTGTGGGTCCAGGTAGGGACTTTTCTCTTTCAGAACTTGGGCAAACCATCTCACCTCTGGTGCTTCTTTGTCTACAGTGGCAGCTTGCTCAGGAGCCAGGGCCAAAACTTCCACTGTCTTCTTTTGAGCTCCAAGACTCCAGAATGGGATTTCCCAGATGAACCTGAAAAATATTTTCTTTATCGGAGCTTAAGTAATGAAGACCATCAAAACTAAGTAGGCAGTGTGTATCCTGAATCTACCTAGTCTTGGAGGCCCAGGAGAGAGTTCCCCTGACTTTTCCACAATTCTTCTCCTTCCTCTTCCCTATCCTTCCCTTCCCCAGAGGTTAAAGATTGTCAGCCTGCAGAGCCTGTGTTCATACAGGAGGGAAAACTGTACACTTACTTGATAAACTGGCACTGGAAGGGAACCGACTCTGAGAAGCAGAGACAAAGAGCTTGTCAACTTCCTGCCCCGATTGCTGATATCAGAAAAAATGGAGGAGGCACAGGTGCCTTGTTGGATACTTGAACAGACGAACAGAAAAGAGTTCTGACAGAAGTTTCCACAGACAGGTTAGGCCTGAAGAAGCCACCTTCCATAGAAGGCAACCTTGCGATAAATACAAGATGAAGACAGAGGAAGATTCTAGCTAGTTAAGAAATGCACTGATGGCACCTGGATCCATTACTTCTTTGTTGTTCTTGTTTTGCTGTTACTGGGGCTCAGGACATTCTCTCTTGGCTTTTTCCACTTAAGGCTAGTGCTCTACCATTTGATCCACATCTCAACTTTCACCTCTTTCACTGGTAAATTGGAAATAAAGAGTCTCACAGACTTTCCCTGAAGGCTGTCTTCAATCCTCAACCCTAAGATCTCCTGCCTCCTGAGTTGCTAGGATTATAGGTGTGAACTGGGAGCCCCTGGCATATGAGCTAAATCACTATTTGAATTTGTGTAGCTGTTTATTTGCTTTAACAGTAAATAGACATGTTCACATTCAAGATCTTACTGGTGGCTGACAATCACCCAATGAAGTGGGCCAGCCTTTAGGTCCTTCTTTCTCCTCTCCTTGTTACCAGCTTCCCTGGGGAACCCCCAGCAGTTCCTAACCAAGAATAATGAGCACCACTTTTGTCAAGTGAGTTCTTCCTCTAAGCCAGCTCTGTGCTACACCCTGATGGAATCAGCTCTTTTCATTTTCACAGCTCTTCAAAACAGGGTTTGTTTTCCTGGGGTTTTTTTTTTTTAAAGAAGTTTTGATAAAAATACATTACATAAATTCTACCCTTTCAATCATTTTCATGGTGTGACTTTCACTATAGTCATTCACAGAGCTCCTTTTATGTGAACAGAAAGTCTTTACCTTGCTAAATAAGAACCTGTTCTTCCTCCCCCAGCGCCTGACAAAGTCCCAGGAGAATTATATACTAGTTATCCTTTTGTGATTGGCTGATGGCAAGAAGAACAATATTCTCAGGCTTCAACAATGTCACAGATTATATCAACTATCCTACCTTTTGAAGATTGAATAGTATTCCATTATGTGAGTTTACCATACTGTGGTTAACCCATTCCTCTGTGAATGCACACTTGGGTGTTTCCATCCTTTGACTCCTGTGAAGAATGCTGCCAAGAATGTGAGTATAAATACATCATTGTTTAATGGATATTATTAATCCCTTTTTTACTGGGAGGGAAATTGAAGTTCAAAGATAGAAGTTTCTCCTGGTTCATCAAATAAATAAGTAGGAGAATCCTGCTGGAGTTACAGCCTGTGTAGCAGAAAGATAAGCTTCCTGTCTCTAAAGAACATCCTGTCTAAAAGGGAGTTTTTTTTTTTTTTTTAACCATAAAAGATAGCAGGGCTCCAATCCCACGTCTATTGCTGACAGTGATATTGAGCAAATCACTTAAACTCTTTGAGGTTCGGGCTATCGTGAAGATTAAGGGAAGAAATGTGCTTAATTATAGCACCTGGCACCCAGCAGGTGTGGAATTGACTTTAGTGGTCATTATGTAAATAATAGTAGGTGTTAACTTGAGAACCAGACTGAATCCTTGACTAGAACCAGTTAGGTGGGCTGCAGAGCTCGAGCTGCCTGTGCATTCCTGCTGGTTGAGGTGTGAGTTATGGCTGCCACATTCATTGCTTTCTTGCATGCCGGGAGATATCGGGTCTGTCTGCAGACCAGACCTACCACACTCCTGGAGCAGCTCAGGGCTAAGATGTCACAGGTACCTATATGACACCTCACCAATGTAACCACTACACAAGCCCCTTCCTCTGCCCTAAGGGCCTCAGTTTCCTCATTGGCAGATCCAACTGACAAGTGAGTGCATGATCTGAAAACTTCTAAAGTTGGGAGGTATTAACAAACAGCTTACCTGGGATCAAGCCCCTAGGACATCCGCTGCCCTCTGTGTGATCTTGACCTGAGGCCTCTCACTACTCATCAAAGTCGCTGATTGTCTCCTGGGTGAGAGTGAAAGGTGGCACTTGAAACTTGGGGCCATTGTGAGGTGCACCTGGCACAAACACCCAGTAGAGGCTGAGGGGTAGAGTTCTTATGATTAACAGCATGAATATTCATCACCTGCCTGACTTCCAGAGACTTCCAAGACTAGGGAGGGTGGTCATGAAGGCAGACCTTTCTCCCCATTGTTGGTGACAGCAGGAGTGAGGATAACCTATTCCAGAAGGCTGGGATGGTGGTTGACTGCGATCATAGAAGACGGCTAGCACAGTGCTCAGCACAAAGGGGATATTCAGCAATGGGTATTTGTGGGAGTGTGATTCCTGCTGTAATTTTCAGAATTAGATCTCTTCATATACGTGTTTGACAATAAGTGCAATTCTCCTGACAAGGAATTTGGTAGTGGCTAGGAAAACAATGAATCCACTTACCCTTTGATCTAACAACTCCACTTGAATTCCAGTTCTTAACTGGGAAGTGATATTTGCACTTTGTGACACTGCCTGGTTGCAAATATCCACCGGTTTAGACTGATTAAGTTTATATGGACTAGAAAACTATGTATCTGTTAGAAATGGTACTATTGTTCATCATCTTCTGACATGGGACTGGGGATTATTGTTCATTTGAGAAGCAAAACCTCAAGAATCACCAAACCAATGTTGATCATGAATGGAAAGGAAACAGGTACGGAAAAACATAAGCAAATTAACATGCAAATAATGCAGGCAACCATCCCACAGGACCATGCAGAGGCAGGACAGAAGGAGAATTGTAAGTTTCTAAGTGGAAGGCATCTTGCCCATGGGAGAGGGAGAGACATGGCATCTGGGTCCATCCAGGTAGAGCAGGGCTAGTAGCAGGAGGAAAGTGGGCAGAGAGTGGGAGTGCCCACCTATCCCGGAGGAAGTTCTAGGGCAGGGTGGATTTCAGGTAGGGGAGGAGGAGGCTTTCAATGATATAGCTTGGGAAATGTAGTAGAAGGGGCTGAGGACCTGAAGTGGGGAGAATGCTAACAAATGGTCTCTTCAGAATAGTATACAGTAGGCCCGGAGCTTCTGAGAGATAGCCCTTTTATTTCATCTTCTAAAAATATTTGTTTTGTAACCTTGAGAATATATTCCCTATTCCAAAATTGAAATTAAATTAAAGGAAAGGAAGGAAGGAAGGAAGGGAGGGAGGGAGGGAGGAAGGGAGGAAGAATGGATGGATCTGTCTGCAGGGCAGTGAGCCTGTGTGCATGTGCTGGAGAGATGAGATGTGAGTGGTGTGCTATGCAGTGCACAAGACCTGGCTGGCCTGGAGAGTTGATGTAAGAATGGGAGAGACTAACTTGCCAGAGAGAATCAGATACTAGGAGAGGTGGCTGCCCTGTCTGGCAAGCTGTGGCTGACAGGGGTGTGACAGTGAGTTTGGGCTCTGCCCCTGTAATCAACAGCTTTTTTCCTCTTCCTCTTCCTCCCCACCCCCAAGGGAGCGCACTAGTTTAGCCTGTTGACCGGCCCACTCTCCTCAGCAAAGGGCACAAAGTAAAAGGAGGGACCCAGTGCACTTTTCCCATCCATTGGTCTGAGTTCTTAGATTACTGCGCATGGAAAATAGTCTTAGGGAAATGGTAGGCATTCGGCCCAGGAAAGGCCTGGGTGGAAAGGACTTCCGATTCCTAGCCAGCACCCCTCTGCTTCCTGGACAGATGATCCAGAGGATGATCTCCTTTCATAATTCCCTCTCTCTAGAGACAACTCTGAATGAGTACACATTTGTATGTACCGAGGCATTTCCAATGGTTTCATCAACCACTGTGGTTATCAGCTTATTCAAAGAACTCATAAATACATCCATGGAAAATGGTCACAAATCTAATAGCAATGCACAGTTTGTTCTCACATTCGGTTATCTAATTGAGTCTGCCAACATTCCCCCCTAAAATAAATGTCTACTGAGCGAACAGGGGGTGACACGACTCCAGAGAAAGGACAAAGCCCAGCTAAGTAGCAGGAGGAAGAGCAGAAGAGCCGCCTGGGCTGGGATAGCCTGGACATGCGAGGGAGGGGGGGTGGACCGCAGCCAGGAGGACTCTGACACTTCTGGGGAAGGACCTGGGGAGGAGGAGGAGGTGGGGGGGGAAGATGGGTGGACCTGCAGAGTCAGGTGGGGAAGTCAGGGAGGGGGAGGACCTAGATGGGGGAAAAGCCCTCTGCATGGGGCGGATCCTGGGGGCGGCCTGTCCCGGCTGGGAAGGGCCCTGGGATCTCATGCCCCACCCCACCCCACGCCTGGCCTGGAGAGGGAGAGGGGAGGGGGGAGGGAAGGAGAAGGGGAGGGCAGAGGGAGAAAGGGAGGGGAGAGGAGGGGAAGAGGGGGGGAAAGAAGGGGAGGGGAGGGAGAGAGGAGGGGGAGGGAGAAGGGGAGGGGGGAGAAGGGGAGGGGAGAGGGAGAGGTGGGAGGAGGGAGAAGGGGAGGGAAGGGGGAGAGGTGGGAGGAGGGAGAAGGGGAGGGGAGGGGGCGGGAACGGGGGTGGCCTTCACAGGGACAGGATGGGCACGGAGTATTCCAGAGCCAGGGCAGAGCTCTGATCAGCAGGCACCCATCTGCTCCCCCCTGAGCCTCTGGGGGACCCATCTTCCCAGCACTCCACCCGCAGAGACCACCGGTGGTGGCCATCAAACCACACCCCAGACGCGGGAGCCAGGGCAGGAGCTCCAGAAAGGAAAAGTTCCTTGAAGGTCGCTGAGAAGGCACGCTGGCCGTCTCACAGCCTGACCCCCAGACTTGAAGGTCACTGAGAAGGCACGCTGGCCGTCTCACAGCCTGACCCCCAGACTTGAAGGTCACTGAGAAAGCACACTTGGCAGTCTCACAGCCTGACCCCCAGACTTGAAGGTCACTGAGAAGGCACGCTGGCCGTCTCACAGCCTGACCCCCCCAGTCTTGAAGGTCACTGAGAAAGCACACTTGGCAGTCTCACAGCCTGATCCCCAGTCTTGAAGGTCACTGAGAAGGCACGCTGGCCGTCTCACGGCCTGACCCCCAGACTTGAAGGTCACTGAGAAGGCACGCTGGCCGTCTCACGGCCTGACCCCCAGTCTTGAAGGTCACTGAGAAGGCACGCTGGCCGTCTCACGGCCTGACCCCCAGTCTTGAAGGTCACTGAGAAGGCACGCTGGCCGTCTCACGGCCTGACCCCCAGTCTTGAAGGTCACTGAGAAGGCACGCTGGCCGTCTCACGGCCTGACCCCCAGTCTTGAAGGTCACTGAGAAGGCACGCTGGCCGTCTCACGGCCTGACCCCCAGACTTGAAGGTCACTGAGAAAGCACACTTGGCAGTCTCACGGCCTGACCCCCAGTCTTGAAGGTCACTGAGAAGGCACGCTGGCCGTCTCACGGCCTGACCCCCAGACTTGAAGGTCACTGAGAAGGCACGCTGGCCGTCTCACGGCCTGACCCCCAGTCTTGAAGGTCACTGAGAAGGCACGCTGGCCATCTCACGGCCTGACCCCCAGTCTTGAAGGTCACTGAGAAGGCACGCTGGCCGTCTCACGGCCTGACCCCCAGTCTTGAAGGTCACTGAGAAGGCACGCTGGCCGTCTCACGGCCTGACCCCCAGACTTGAAGGTCACTGAGAAGGCACGCTGGCCGTCTCACGGCCTGACCCCCAGTCTTGAAGGTCACTGAGAAGGCACGCTGGCCGTCTCACGGCCTGACCCCCAGACTTGAAGGTCACTGAGAAGGCACGCTGGCCGTCTCACGGCCTGACCCCCAGACTTGAAGGTCACTGAGAAGGCACGCTGGCCGTCTCACGGCCTGACCCCCAGACTTGAAGGTCACCGAGAAGGCACACTTGGCAGTCTCACGGCCTGACCCCCAGTCTTGAAGGTCGGTGAGAAGGCACACTTGGCAGTCTCACGGCCTGACTCCCAGTCTTGAAGGTCACTGAGGAGGCACGCTGGCCGTCTCACAGCCTGACCCCCCCAGTCTTGAAGGTCACTGAGAAGGCACACTGGCAGTCTCACGGCCTGACCCCCAGACTTGAAGGTCACTGAGAAGGCACGCTGGCCGTCTCACAGCCTGACCTCCAGTCTTGAAGGTCACTGAGAAAGCACACTTGGCAGTCTCACAGCCTGACCCCTCAGTCTTGAAGGTCACTGAGAAGGCACACTTGGCAGTCTCACAGCCTGACCCCCAGAGTCTTGAAGGTCACTGAGAAAGCACACTTGGCAGTCTCACAGCCTGACCCCTCAGTCTTGAAGGTCACTGAGAAAGCACACTTGGCAGTCTCACAGCCTGACCCCTCAGTCTTGAAGGTCACTGAGAAGGCACACTTGGCCGTCTCACAGCCTGACCCCCAGTCTTGAAGGTCACTGAGAAGGCACGCTGGCTGTCTCACAGCCTGACTCCCAGTCTTGAAGGTCACTGAGAAGGCACGCTCGTAGTCTCAGCCTGACCCCCAGGGTGGATCCAGACACACTGTGCTTACCTCATGAGGTGGCACAGCAATTACATGATTAAATGTGTTTACAACACATTTTATTATGCAATTTGGCACGATAAAATGCTGTGCAAATATTAGCTACCATTATCTTTTCTTCAAGCCACGGCCCTGGTGAACTGTAAGCTTCTTTCTGTGCTCCCATGCTACTTCAAACACTATCTCTCAGCTGCCAAGAGAAAGTTACTTCCCATCCCGTTTCCATTCTAGCTTCCGAACAGCTACTAATTGGTCTCTTGGATGGTAAAAGGTTTTATTCCCCCTCATCCATCCCTAAAATAGTATCTCAGTGTTATTAAACTGTGTTCAGTTCTATATATCACAACATTATTTATTTGTTCTTTTATTGTTTTAGTTTAGTTTTTTTCATTGAAATACAACAGTCAAGAACAATAGACCAGATCTTGATCTGATTGGGATCTAATGGCCAGTGAGGGTGTGAGGCAGACATAAGTTTATTATGTGAATGCAGGGATTTGGGAGTGGGCAGCTCAGTGGTAGAGCAGATGGTTGGCAAGTGCAAACTCCTAGATTTAACTGTCAACATTGAAACAATAATAACAACATCATCAATAATAGTATGGTGGCAGGTGAAGTATGGTCAGGCTCAGGTAGGTAAGCAGCATGGTGAGATCATATTAGAAAACACCCTGCCAGAGGACTGCCATGAGCAAGTCCTGCTTGAATCAAGATCTAAATTGTGGATGTAGGGACTAGATAATTAGGAAAATTCCAAGCAAACGCAAGAGTGTATTAGAATGTCCTCACAGCTACTACCATTTTCTGACGTGCTGGCCTATACCACATACTTGGTTGAGAACTTTCTCACACAAAGATAGCTTCAGTTCTTCAGTTTTTCTCATTTTCAGCCCATTTTAAAGATGAGGAAATTGGAACTCAGAGGGCTCCAGAGACTAATGGAGGGTCACACATTTGATAAGCAGGATTCTGCCTCATTAGTCCCAACCTCTGGCTCTTTACCTGCAGAGTAGAGACGTCATATCTTTCTAAGTGAGGAATAGTGCACAACATATAGTAGATACCCAATAAGTGCTGTTGTATAGGTGTTGTTGAGTGAACAAAAAGGCTCCATGTGCAGGAACAGGCAGGGACAGAGGAAATAGGACTCCAGAAAAAAAAAAAAACAAACTTCAAAGGCCAATTCTTTTCCACATAGTAAAGTATCTTTGTCTTTTTGTTTTGTTTCAAGATGAGGTTTTAAGATATGGCCCAAGCTGGCCTTGAACTAATGGTCTTCCTACCTCATCACCCTTACATGCTGAGATTGTAGCTGAGTATTGGGTTTCTAGGCAGACACGACCACACCTGGCTATCTTTAGCAATCTTCAAGTATGAACAGGGTGATCATTTTGGTCAGCGCTTAAAATGTGGTAGATCTCAATTATCTTTTAGACATTTTTCCATCATGTCACTGATCTTAAACAAAGGATTCTTCCAGCAAGTGCTGAAGGTTTGCCAGCTGCCTGAACCTCTTACCTAAGTGGGAAGCTAAGGGGAAATAGAGTGGGTGGATTGAAAGAAGACAGCCAGCGAGACAGACATCAGAGAAGCTGGAGCCACTCCCTAGATGACGGATGACTTTCAAACCACAGCTGACAAGGAGGTGGGTGCAAGCACCAAGTACAGCACCTGGTGTATAACGTAACACTCCCTGGGCAGAATGCTGTTAGGCGCTTGATTTTAGAATTTTGTTTTTGTCGTTAAGTTTTGGCTAGATGCCAGGGGCTCCTGCCTGTCATCAAGGGCTCTGGGAGGCCAAGGTTAGGAAGACTGCAGCTTGAGGGCAGCCTGAGCAGCACTGTTTTTATTTAAAGAAAAAAATAAAACACAGGTGCCTGAAGCCCTGGGTTCGATTCCTTGGTTGCCACATACCCAGAAAAAGCCAGAAGTGGTGCTGTGGCTCAAGTGGTGGAGTGCTAGCTTTGAACAAAAGAAGCTCAGAGACAGTGCCCAGGCCTGAGTTCAAACCCCAGGACTGACAAACAAACAAACAAAAAACAAACAGGACTCAAAGGCTAGTTCTACCACTTTTTGGCTGTATGTCTGGGCACATGTGGATGCCCACTGAGACTGCCCTCCAAGGAAGAATCTCTGCCTTAATCCTTGAGATCCGATGTTTCCTGTGCTCTGTCTCCTTTCCATCAACTTCTTGTCCACTCTCCTTTTCTGTCAGCTTCTCTTCTTGACTCATTTGCCAGAGATTGTCCCATTTTCCTTCCCTTTCTCATTTTTCTTGTCTTCTTTTTCCTTCTCACTTTTCTATTTTTTTCTCTCTTCTCAATCCCTGGAATGCGTAACATTTTTCCACTGAGGTGTGTGACCTGCTTCTGTGCTTCCCTTTCGGTGGGCAGTACAAATCCCAGAGCCACATGCAACCACTTTGTGGTGGTCACGCTTACAGAGGGAGAGCACTGAAGGCATCGACCGCACACCCCAGAGCCGTCAACTCACATCTGTGAGGATGACTGCCAGATAAGAGTTCTCTCACTCAGGAGGAATCAAAACATGGCCAAAGCCAAATGTGCTATTCTCCTCCAAGATATAATCCATACCTTATGAAGATGATGTATATACACTTGGGTGCTTTGAATTTCATTTAATTTTCCTTCATCCAGTTTCCCAATTTTTAAAATTCCATCGTGCCTATTTGCATTTGCCCTCAGATCATTTTCTGAATGGGTTGGGGGCAGAAACAAATGTGTTCCTGGGTGTATATATCACACCTCCCTACAATGTATGCCCTCTTCACCTCTCGTGTGACGTACCAGCAGTAATTTATCATTCCACCAGATTGTCTTATGGTTAAATGTAATGGGCTCTGAATCGAGTGTACCATCTTTCCCCCCAGATCATCTCCTTTACTAAAGTTCCTCTTTCCACTGACAGCTTCATCAAGCGGAAGATCATAAAAAGCCAACAATTCTCCCCTCTATCCACACCCTTTATCCCTTCCACACTTCTTACTAGCTGGTCATACCAATCTCTCCCACCCAAGCATGTCACTCATGATGTTCCCTGTGTTGGATATGCTCTTTCTCAACTGTGCTCCTGGGGGAACTCTTCTGCCACTGGAAATTCATCTTGACGGACCTTTCTATGTACTGCCTGGCCGCATCTGCCAACCAAATGATCTATTATCTCTCCCTCCCCTCCTCCTTCTCCTCTATCACTGGTGCTGGTGGGACTGAACCTAGAACCTCATGTATTGAGGCAAGTGCTGTACTGCTGTTGAGGCATTCTCAGCCTCAACACTGTGCTTCTCATGTATTGATTCCATACACTCAGGGAGCTCTTAGGGACAGGAACCATGTCTTATTTTACTTTTTGTTTCTCCAGCACTTATATGTCCAGCCCTCTGAGGGGCAGATTTGTAGAGAAGAAGCAGAGGATCAATAAAACCTCTCTCAGATGACCACTAGAGCCTCATTCAAGGCAGACTTTTCATGGACCAGAAATGCAACTGAGTAGTAAAACAAAGGATGTCTTCCTCTTTCTGTGCACTATGGACAAGTGATCAGCTCAAGGTAACATTTTTTCATTCTTTAATATACTACCTTTTCCTTCCTCCATGATAATAAGTAGGCATTATTTTGGAAATATAAGTTTTGAAGGCAGTGGTTTCACATTATTTATGAAACCTGGGTTTGGTTCCTCAAAATCCTTCCCCAGCTAGGCACAAATTCTCAAGGACAGCTATGTGCCTGAGAACACTGAAGACATTGCCACATAAAATCTTGTACATGAATGTTCATAGAAACTTTGTCATTTGCATATGAGCTGCTTGAATAAAATGCTAGAGATGTGGAAGCTTATAGACAACAGAAACTTATTACTGCTCACAGTCTAGTGTGGAGAACTCAAGATCAAGGTGGAAGTAATTTTAGTGTCTGGTCAGGGCCTGTTGATTCTTGGTTCATAGGTGACGTGGTCTCAATATGCCTTCATGTGGAGAAGCCACAAGAGTCTCTCAGGCCTCTCAGGCCCCTTTGATGAGGTACTAATCCTGTTTGTGACATTCATAAAGTCAAGGGCTCTACCACCTAGTACCTTCCTGTTGAGGAGATGGGATCTCAGTATATTAATTTTGCGGGTGAGAGTGCGGTATTGAGCTGGCACCACTAGTTTCCTTCAAGACCAAACACAACCCCAAATTCCTCTGGGGAGATCAGCATTCTAACAAGAAGGAAGGTTTGCTGGGGATCTGGTGGGGAACAAAGTCCTATATGGCTAGGCAGTATTCCAACAGGAGGAAAAGGCTTGATCTGGGGAGGACTGAAAAGAAGAGTGCTGCACGTCCAGGTCAGTGGAGGGAGAGGGAACTAGTGTAGTGCTGCCTTCCTAGTTCGAGTCGGAAAGAATCTACTAACTGCAAGACGACAATGGGAAGGTTGGGCCCACACTATAGAGGGTCTATTGATGCCACAGTAAGAAGACCTCATTCTGTGGCCGCCTACAGCCACAGACATGGACGTTTTCTTTTTTCTTTTGCGAAAGCAAGCAGTCATTCCCAGCTTTTCTTGCACCAGACAGGCTGCACAGGAAGTGTGGCACTGGCACCTCAGCAGACACGCTTGGGGAAGAGCATGTAGCAGCGTCGTTAGTGGTAGACTTTCCTAGGTCCTCTCTGTAAGATTAGATTTGGTGTAGCGCCTGAGTCCATGGCTCCAACGGATCCACTGCGAGAGCCCAGAACTCAGAGCAGGGGTAGCAATGGAATAAATGAAACCAGCTTCCTGCAGAAGGAACGCTTCTACTTTGCCTTATTAATTACAATATCGTGTTATCTTAAATCCAAGAAACTGAGCATCTGTCCAAGTCTCCCTGAGATCAAATCTGAGGTCAGATATTACTTGCCTGGTACCACTTTCCGCTCCCTGTAGGAACAGACCCTTGATGTTTGTATTCTAAGCCCTAACACCCATTAGATTCTTGCTGGGAACATTCTCCCCCTCCCTGAATTCTTAGCAGTAAGAATATGCCTGCATAGTTCCCTGTCCTAAGGGCAACATTTTGTAAATTAGGTTACTAAGCAAGGCATGCCTGCTTGTGTTGATATGCAAACATCCTACCACCTGACCTCCTACCCTGAGCAGTACCCCAACCCCCTCTTGCCTCTCCTGAAGAGGTATATAAACCCCTGTGTGAAAAATAAAAATCGCGGGGCCTAGTGGTTAAAGTGCTTGCCTAGCATGCATGAAGACCCGGGTTCTATTCCTTGGTACCACATACATACAAAAAAGCCGGAAGTGGTGCTGAGGCTCAAGTGGTAGAGCTCTAGCCTTGAGAAAGTCCAAGGACAGTGCTCAGGCTCTGAGCTCCAGCCCAGGACTGGCAAAAAATAAATAAATAAATAAATATTAAAAAAAAATCGCAGCTTGATCAGAACGCTTGTCTTGCTGCCTTCTTCGTGTCTCCTGTCCCTTTCATTCCTCCCTCTAGGTTCTTGGCCCTAGTTGACATCCCGCTGGACGGGACAAATGGCACCCAACGTGCGGCTCGAGTGCCTGTGAGGCTGAGGAACGCTGTCTTCCAGGAAAACTTGGATCCAAGTGATTGTGTGACCAGCTCGGAGTGGCCCGCCCGAGACATCTCGGTCAACGCTGAGAGTGGATCGGGCCCCAGAGCCCTTCACCAAGTGCTCCTGCCCCGGAATTTGCAGCAGACAATTGGGGGACAGAGCGGCCTCTGCCATTTTACTATTCATCTTCCCGTGCTTCACCTTGTGTTAAACTGGAAGAGGAGGTTAACCCTGCCATATCATGGCAGCTCCTCCCCTGAACGGAAAGGGTGGGTCAAGCCGCCATTTTACTCCTCCCCACATGCTTGGTAAATGCTAACCCTGGGGGCAATAGGTCCACCCTAAAAGAGCTTAAGAAAGCAGTCTGCGAGGATGGGCCTAATTCGCCCTGGGCCGAGACCATCCTCCAAGGCCTGGCTTACCAGCTCACCAGCCAAGACTGGAAGAATTTAACTGAGGCTGAGCTTCCTGGCCCCCTGTATGACCACAGACCACAAACTGATCTGTGCAGGAATGAAGGAAAGATCTTTGGGGAGGTGGATAGCTGTCACTACAATTGCCTGTCTCTCAGGCTTTAAGTTCCCAGCTCCTAAAAACTGCCGCAGCCCCAGCTCCTGGGTGTAGCTGGCCTAGCAGCATCTTAGCAATTGGCACGCCCTTGTCCTGGCCAGAGCCATCCAGCCGCTGCTTTTAAAGAGGACCTGCCCTGTAATCTCTATGGAGAGACAAGATACGGATGTTGTGGCATTCTATGATGACTGCATTAGTTATGAAAAATTAGCATAGAACTGCTCCCCCAATTCTAGGGGCCACAGTCTAATTGCATGGGGAGCAGTGGTCTATTGGTGGGAAAAACAAGTGGAGCTACTAAAATTAAAAAGGATCAGGCAAATGCAAGTTTCAAATACAGGTTTCTTCATGATCTCCCTGCAGTATGCCCATGGGGGCCACCCAACCAGGGCTCCCAAGTCTTTCATCAATTCCTAATAATTTGTATATTTATGCTATTGAGATAAAAGATTGCTTTTTTCTAGAAACAGTGGTTTTCCTTTAACAACCTTTTTTGGAAAAGACACCCAGGTTTAAAGCAAAGGCCTCCGAAGGTAAGTAAGAGTCGGCCGACCTCCCTGTATGTCTGTCTAAAAAGTGCACTGTGGGCCAAAAAAAAGCTGGACGCAGCAAGGCCTGGGCGGTCAAGGGACGCCTTGACCCCCTTCTGGATCTCTTGTCAGTAACAGGGCATGTCTGAAAGTCTCACCTGCAAGACATGTCTAAATAAGTTGTTTGGTGAGAGCGTTCATCTGAGTTCGTGTTGTGTTAAATGTATCCGATTGAGTCCCATTTTCTGTTGTAAGTCAATGTCTGGTTCTGTTTGAGAGTAGGTCAGGATGGCCTCCGCCGGCCATCTACCAAGGAATGGAAATTTCTGTAGGGGAGGCGCCCCCTCAATTCCCGATTTCAGGGCCCCACGGTCTTTCCATCACTCTGGTAGTTTAAGGCCAGGCATGCCATCAGAAGTTTAGGAGTTTCTTAAAAGTCTCTGCTTTTCTGTCTTATTCTTGTTTTTCCTTGTGTATCTATTTAATTATTTCTGGAAAATAAAAGTTTCGTCCCCACCTGGGGTAGGTCTAGGGCCTGGTATGGCCCCTCTCACTCGGATGCAGTGGAGGTGAGCCGAGACCAGACAAAGCAGCTGAATGCTCAGTCTAGTTTCCTTTTTCCTAACAACCTGCTGAAGTGACAGTGTGGAGACAGTTGGTGGCAGGACACAGACTTCAGTCTTAGTTCTTCTAGGTTTAAGACTCCCACTTAACTTTCATGTGCAAAAAGTAATATGTCTGATATCAGAAACAAGCTCTGGAAGAATAAATTTCAGCTAAGTTGCCTTGTTAGAAAGCTTTGTTTTAAAACCTGGTTGTCAGCTCCAAGAATAAAATTGGCAAAATAAAAACCCCAAAAACCTCATGATACTAAAATTTCCAGAATATGAACGGCCGATATTAATTTTGCATGCTTTAAGATCTTTGAGTATGAATGTGTGTGTGTGAACAGGTATGAGTGAACATTGTTCAAGGTTAAATTGTCAGCATGCTATGTAAAACAATGGATAAATTTATACTTAAACACAAAGGCAATTGGGTAATTCTAAGTTTAAACTTCAAGAAAAGTATTAGGTTTAAATGTTTCCTATGTCTCAAAGGATTATTATGTTGTGTTAAAGAGAAACTGGTAAGTATTTTTCTAAAGATCCTGAAATCTGCATTTTAAAAATCTGGTATTGCAATGCATACAGCTGTTTACATTGTAAACATTGTATCCTGTTCAGCACAGAGGCATTAGGGAATTTGGAATTTATTTCCTTAAAGTTTGGAGACATGTATTAGAGATTTAAATGTGAATTTGTTTATCAATGTCAAAAACTTTGCCTGTCTTTTAAAACTGTTTAGGTAATCAAATGCCAAGAGAAAGGATGGGAAAACTTAGGATAGCCCCGTGTGACCATATTTGGGGGTGAGAGGTGAATGGGCAAAGGTGCGGCTCTGGGTTTCCATGGTGGGACAGGCCCTAGGGAGGGTCCATGCATGGTGGAAAAAAAAAAAAGAGTAAGCTGGCATAGAGGCTGTTCATTTAAACCTGGTCAGATCCAGATCGGCAGAGGGGACCGTCTTCATCCTATCTATCTTTTTCCTTGCAAACTGACACTGGAAATCTGATAATAAAATATGGGTGATGTCACTAGTATTTCCTAAACTGCCACTAAAAATGTATTAAATTGGGGAGAAGGGTTTTAAAAGGAATGTTTAGAAGTTTATCTCCTTATGATTTGGTTTCATACTACTTCGCAATTGGATATATTTTAGAAAAGAAGGAAACTATGTCTGGACTTTTGGTGCACTGATGATTGTAGTTCTTGCATTAAGGAAAAACTTGCTGGAGTTTAAACTGTTACTGGAGTTCTAGGAAGTAATCTAAACTGCAAAAAAAAAAAAGGGGGGGGCCTCTTCTAAAAGGCAAAGGGCGTTCCTTGAACCCAAGCAGACCTGGAGAAAAAGGGAGTGCTTGAGCCCTAGGAGGCCTGAAGGCAAAGGGAGTTTCTTGGGCCCTTAAAGGTTTTTCAAATACAAATAAAGCCTAAAGTGTTAATTGTTTAAGCAAATATCAGTAAAAGTTTTAAAGAACATTAGAAATGGGTTTCTGAACAAAATTTGAAAGTGAAATTGTCCTAAATATTTGTTTCAAGAAAGAGAAAAAAGGAAAATTAGGACTACCAAAATGATTGTTTAATTGCTATTTCAGCTTGCTCTTGTAAGTTACTTAATAGCAATCTCCAACAGGCCCATGGAGAAGAACAGCAGATCCTCATTCAAATGTAATTTTGACCCTCACCAAGTTCCAGGTAAGATCATGCTTAGAGACTATTTCTGTGTTGACCACCTTGTTGCTTTAATTGGAGTAATGTGGCCTTTTGTAGGACTCATTGATCTGAAAACTGCAGTTTTGAGCCAATCCCGGGCAAAGCAAAGTCCCTGTGATCTGGCAGCAGAGTGCTATTGAGGCAGAGTTGCTTTGGAGCGCAAAGTGGCAGAGTGCTAGCCTTGAGCTGGAGAGCTGAGAGACAGCACCCAGACCCTGAGTTCAAGTCCAGCAATCAACAAAGTGAAATGCCAATGGGATGTTTATTCCTGTATGGAGAGACACTACTGGGACAAAAGAAATAAAGCATCCAGATGCAGAAAGCCTCTGCTTGGATGGCAGAGATGGTGTCAGATCCTAGAGTCACTCGTGCTTGGCCATTCAATATTAATCAGAGCCGGGAGGTCATAGAATAGTTTGTAAGCATGGCTTACTAATGCCCATGCCTTTCATAACTGGACAGGAACTTGTCAATCATCTGTGATAGTGGGTAGTTTAAAGTTCTAACTGAGCTAATTTTCATGAAAGTTTGTGGATCTGAGGCTTGTGTCCCTATTGATCTGTTTAGATCTGGCAACTGAAGCATAGTTAGAGTCGCAGGGATTAAGTTCCCCAGACAATCAGGAAAATGCCTTTGCAAATGGGTGCTAAGTACGCTAAACTATTGTAGCCAAAGAAGGTTTGTGCAGTTATTAAATGTTGAATATGATCTCTAGTTTGGAGCAAATCATTGTTCCTGATAGCTAATCCTGGCAACCCCTCGGTAAAATAGGCTAAGCTTTTTAAGGTCCCTGGTCAAGTACAGAGACAACGCCCCTGAATCAGCTTGAAGAAGTCATAGAAGATGAATCTTCGCCCATCAACTCCCCTTAAGATGAAGGGACCAGAGTCATTTTTGGAAAGTGAGACAGGATAAATTAGAGGTATGGGAAAGAGTAGTAACAGATGTGCAAGAGTGGAGACTGCACTTGAGGGGAGTGGCAATGGCTACAGGTTCAAGTCTTCTATACCTACTAGAGAATCCTAGCCTCATTTAAAGGAAATCTGGTTACTATTCACCGAAGTCAGGCCTTAGGTTAAGCTTCTTTAACCAGTTTGCACAGAAATTTGCAGGCAACCCACAGGAGGTGTGACATTCCATTGGAGTTCCTGAGAGATGAAGCTGCTGCCACATATTCTGTCCTGCCTGAATCCACCACCACTCCACAGCCATTTCCTGAGAGGACTAGAAAAACTCTTGGTGATTCTGTGCTAAACTCAAAGTCCCCTAGGTGTTTGCAGCCATTATGGTGACTCTGGATGGATGAACGGAATTTTCCATCCAGTACTGAACAGCCTAGACGTGGGAGATGCTAAATGGGTATGAGGACTATGGATCCCCCAGAGGAACCGTAATCCCCACCCGAGGGATACGCACCTGCAGTTGAAGATATTGCCTAAATCCTCGCCCCTCACTTATTTTAAGGTTTAGGGAGGATATGTTGGGAACATTTTCCCTCTCCCTGAATTCTTAGCAATAAGAATGTGCCTGCATAGTTCTCTGTCCTAAGGGCAACATTTTGTAAATTAGGTTACTAAGCAAGGCTTGTGTTGATATGCAAACATCCTACCACCTGACCTCCTACCCCGAGCAGTACCCCAATCCCCTCTTGCCTCTCCTGAAGAAGTATATAAACCCCTGTGTGAAAAACAAAAATCGCAGCTTGATCAGAACGCTTGTCTTGCTGCCTTCTTCGTGTCTCCTGTCCCTTTCATTCCTCCCTCTAGGTTCTTGGCCCTAGTTGACGTCCCGCTGGACGGGACAGATTTTAAGCCCATCCATAGATATTTAGAAGAAGTTGAGCATGTCTGTGGTTTCTGGCTTCCAGAGAGGAGAGAAATGACCTAAAATAGAACATCCCATCTCCTCCCACCGTGATCAGGTTAGTAATGGATACAAGACAGAGTGTGGCTGGAGGCACTGGCTGGAGCCCTTTGGAAAGCCATGCTCCCTTTTTGCAGGGCGGATAAGGGTGTGGAAAGCAAAAATCTGCTGAGCATTTGTGAACACATTATTGAGAGACCTGGTGAAATAGTGAAGCACATAGAGCTGGGAGATGGAGAGACATTGTTGAGTCCCAGGATCCAACCATCTGTCCTTGAGTTACCACAGAAGAGTTTGAGTTTCTAGAACTAATACGTCTATTCTCCCATCTTACTCTTGCTCTTGCTCTGCTTAGACCCCTTCAAGTTGGTTTTGACAGGGATCAGGTATATAGGAATTAAAGGAAGGAAGCATCAGGACTCCCCTTGCTTGGGAGAAGTGTTTTCTGGGGGAAAACTTGGGTCCAGAAGCCACAGGCAGTATTAGATCCCTCGTTGAAACTGCTTTCACTGTGTCTCCCTTCATCAGGAAGGTTGGAATATCTGAGCAGTATTTTCACAGAATGGACATGAGTTTTAGTAGGTTAACTCCCCCTGCCATATGTTTTAAATGAACATAAAGAACTCAATTTTAACTTAATAAATTAAAAATAGTGGAAATTTAGGCCACACTTGGGAAGATAATTAGGGGAATGAGGTCACTTTTCCAGTGCTCCTCAATTCATGACACTTGGGAGATCACCTTCTTGATTGTCTTTCAGGTCAGAAGTTACAATATGGTGGCCTATGGACCACAGCGGATGTATTTTGTTTGGCTTATGGAGTACTGCTATTTGGTTCAGTCACTAATGTTTTGAAATTAAGACACTTCATCTTTATTACTGGGTCATCTTTTGGGGAGGGGAAATGAAAAAGTGGATCCATAATGGATCCATTTTCTTACTGGCAGATCTAGGTGGGATTGAGGAATGAATTCCCTTAGCATGAGTGTGTGCCTCAGTTTACTATAATCCCCACCCCGCTGCTTCACTCCATTTTGCTTGCTTGCTCCCTGCAACCTTGTGGTGCACTGGAAATAGCTCCAGTTTTGGGCAGAGCATCTGCTTCTGCATCGATCCTACTACCTCAGGAAGATCCAAAAATCCCTGGGATCCACTCCGTAGCTCACATACCACTAACCCTTTGGGGCCAGAAGAAAAGGTCAAGGACATGAAGGGAGACAGGAAGTCAGTAACTATGCCCTCTTTGGGGCACAATACTATTCCAAATGTGCAAAATCCTGCTCAGAATGCTTGGGTTCAAGACCCACTTCTGTGAGACATTACACACTCTTAGTCCAGCTGGAAAAATTTTCTGTGCTACTGTTTGGTTTTGTTGTTGTTGGTAATGGTGGTGGTGCAATAGGTGCATGTGTGTGTGTGTGTGTGTGTGTGTGTGTGTGTGTGTACATGCACACCAATATTGGGCTTGAACTCACAGCCTTGATCTCTAATTTGGCTTTTTTCTCATAACTTGTATTCTACCATTTGAGCCCTATCCTTCAGTTGGACATTTTTCTGGTTAATTGGAAGTAGATTCTTGTGGACTTTCCTGCCTGAGCTGGCTATTATCTGTGATCCTGCAGACCTCAGCCTCCGCAACAAATAGAATTACAGGTGTGAGTCACTGTCTTACTTCAGTTTCTTCTTCTATACTAGGCAGCATGTTCTGCCCATTGTGATAAATTCTCATTCACAAGATTGTTAGGATTTAATGAATTAATACGCTTAGAAAAATATGCACAAGCCAGCTTGGTGGCTCATGCTTTAATCCTAGCTACTCAGGAGGCTGAGATCTGAGGATCAAGGTTCAAAGCCAGCCCAGGCACAAAAGGACCTGAGACTCTTATCTCCAATTAACCTTTAGAAAAGGGAAAGTGGGGTTTGGCTCTATGGTAGAGTGGTAGCCTTGAGCTGAGGAGCTCAAGAACAATGCCCAGGCCCAGGGGTAGGGTGGAAGTCTTTAGCTGAAGAGTTCAAGGACAGCATCCAGGCCCAGAGTTCAAGCACCATAACCCACAAAAAAATAAAAACAAAAACAAAAAACCCAAAAACTGCACAGTAAGCATTCAGTAGATTTTAAAGGAGCTACATTTTTATGTATATGTACTTTTATGTAAATTACATAGAAATTTCTTAAGACTATCCTTGAAGAAATATTTATAGATTCCTATAATATTTGTGCAAGACACATTCCTACAAAGCAAATCTTGGTTTTGGGTAAGTTTCCATTATTAAGCTGAAGTGTCTCTTCTTTAAAAGGTAAACTGGTAGAAAATCTGTGCTTAGAAAGCAATTCGACAATGACAAAGTCCACACGGCCCAGAATACCACTCTTCTTTTTAAAAATCACACAGCATGGTTTTCTTCCTAATGCCAATTATAAGGCAGTAGCTCTTATACCAGATGGCAACCAGCAGGGCATCACAGAGTGAAGTAATGTCAAAGCCTAGTTCTGCTATCATTTCATCAAGCTCGATCATCTGAATAATTGAGCCCAATTTGCATATTTATATCTTTGCAGAATCAATATGTAAGTCTAATCAATACAAAGCTTCTCTATTAAATCCTCTTCTATCAACAGCTTCTGATTATATATATACATATATATATGTAGTAGAACAAAGGGCAGAAAACTATTTTGCAGACAAGGTTGAGAAAATAGGAGGCTGAATCTCCAGTTATCTTGGTATTTTCCCAGGAGGAGGCAGGAGAATGTGGCCTTGAAATCAGCAGGATCAGAAAGCAAATATCTTGGGTAAAAGAATGGTGCGTGGTAGCATTTCTGCCTAGCAAGCTCATGTCGCTGAATTCAAAACTTAGTACTGGCAGAAAACAGATTTATGAAAGGGATCACCTCTAAATGTCCTTGCTGTGTTTCTTCATGTGCAAAGTAACAAAGATCATCTTAACTAAATAAATAACAAGTGGATTAAAGGTCAAATAACTTAAGGTAACTGTTAGGTCTGCCCTGGAAAATAGTCTGTTCCCCCCACCCCTAAGCTTCCTCTTTATGAAAGATAGCAAATAACCTTATCAGTAATCACATGACTGTCAATCACCTGTGAGTCAGTGAAGGACCCCAGACTCTGAAGTCACAGGTGACTGACAGTCATGTGATTACTGAACTGCCCTGGTCTGACAGTGAGAGGTTCGAAGACTCTTGAGATCACTTCCCCATCTGCTGTGGTCACACCTCTCTGCCTTTTCCTACATAGTCCCACTCAACCACAAGTCTATCTTCTTCTTCTCTTCCCCTCCCCTCCCTCTTCTCTTCCTTTCTTCTCTCTCAGCATACCTCCATCCCATGAGGGTCCGGCAGTTTGCTCTCCCCCCAGTAAACTCTTCTGCCTGAATTTTGTGGCAGTCTTCTTATGCTGAACCTTACAGTAACTAAAAAAGTTTCAGTGAGCTAATAAGAACATTGTTCAGGGTCAAGCATAAATTAGCTGTTACATCCCTGCCATTTTCTTTCGAACCATCTTTTAGTTCTCTTGGATCCTACCTATTATTTTCCTGAATGACAGAAATTCTTTCCATCCTTAGGGAACACCCTGCATGATATAACTCTGTTCCCCCATTTTTCTTTATTCTTCATATGCCAATAACAGTATCCTGTGTTGCCACATGATGGCATTCAAGCCTGCTCTTTGATAAGTGATGGTTAGAATGTGAAAAGCTGAAAACTCGAGTAATTTTTTCTAAATTTATTCTTTTAAAAGTTAGCTATGCAAAAATACATGTTGAAGATTGGATTCTTTGGATAGCAGACTCTGGGTGGAGATTTGTATGTGTGGTGGTTTGGGATTAAAACCTACAAGACAGAAGAAAGCAAAATTGTGACAAAAGAGAAGCTGGGCTGGGATGTACTATTTACAGTAGTCTCAGTCCAACTGGAGGTAGGAATGGGTGTCAAAGAATAACCAGAGCTGGTCAGTGATTAGAACAATAAAACCAGACTTCATTCAAGACTGTGACAATAAAGGGAAAGAGACCACAGAACAGAACAATGTTCAACTCTAATACAGCAAAACCTAAGCAAGGAGCAGGGTGACAGTCCAGGAATGGAAAATCAGATGAGGAAACAGCAGGAAGAGGATTCTGGATAAACAAACATAGCAGGATTCTTGCTTAAGAGAAGTCAGGTGAGCACACCCCTGGGGGATGGTAGACCTGTGGTCCTGGTGTTCATTTGTCTTCCTTGGGGATAGGACTAGAAAAAAAATAGATGTATTTGTGTGAATGTATATATAATATTTTGTCATAGTGTATTATATATTATGTAGTATATAATGGTATGTATATCTAATTAAGATGAATGCAAATCTTTGTATTCTCCTTTCCTATAGGAATCAGAGAGGATTCATTCAAGTCAATGGTGGGAGAGCAAGTCAGTCTGCTCTAGTAAAAATCTTATTTCTGACCTAGCAGCTACAAATGAGGCCCCTGTTTTTCACGAGCTCACTACCATCTGGGATACACTTGGCCTTTTGGAGGAGCCAGACAAGGGAATTAGCTGGAGATAGGGCCAGGGTAACAGCCTCTCATCCTGTGAGTCTTCAAGGATGCCAATAGCCTCTGCCATCCCCCTCAGCCTCCAGAGATTCAGCATTCTTTAATATTGACCATGTTATATTCACTATGGAGAGCTGATAATCTCAGAAGCTTCCACTTGATCTTTCCTGTTCCACTATCCTCCATTGAACAAACCAAGGAACCAATGTAGGTTCTCCGTGAGGAACCAAGTGGACTCCATTGCAACAGCACATCCAGGTAGAAGGGTGAACAAAACAGCTGTCCTTTCTAGCAAACTGGTATGGCTTCAAAGTTCCCGATTTGGCCTAGTGGCTGGACTCTTGTGAAGGAAAAGAGGAACTGTTTTGGGATAAGGGTTTTTGAAATGTAAAGTTTTGCTTGGAACTGGTTTCTTTTCAAGATGGAATTAAGACCCATCTCAGACTGTTCAAGAAATAGCAGTGATGAGTTGTGTACTATTAGCCTTACTTCAAAATCACCATATGTAAATACATTTTAATCAAACTAGCCAATCACAAGCAGGTTGTGGACCTGAGCTCAACCAATCTGAGCAGAGGGGCAGGGCCTGCTGTATTAGGGATAAATATCAGAGCAGACTGCCATCTGTATATTTGTTTGCCACATTTTTGGCTGATGTTGCACCCTTCTGCAGAAGTAAATTTTGCCTTGCTGAGACAATTCTTTATTTTTTGTCATCCTTGTGACTCCAGTGGTTCTTGGAAAGCATATTTGTAACATAAGGAAGAAATAACCAGGTTTGTCTGTGAACTCACTGGACTAACAGAACCAGAGTCAATTTATTACCTGTTACATAAACCCCAACTATCCTGCTGGACTGCGTAGACCCTCAGGTGTGTCCAATGGTCCTGAATTATTTAGAGATTTACCTGAGCAACAGACCTTCCTGGGCCAACAAGTCTTGGGAAAGGACAAAGGAAATTACTGTCTGAGGCCTGGCTGGATGAGTGTAATTTTTGACAAGATAATTGTTGAAGCCTCCCACTGTTTTCTTCCTGTGTTGGTAAAGCAGTACCAGCAGTGGGAGTTTTCCTGGCAACCTTGCCTGCCATCTTGGAGAGGTGAGGTCATGAAGCAGTGGGGGTGTGAGAATGTTGTATGCTGTAGGCAAGTACAGCTTCAGGGAATTTTCTGAGTTGACATAGCAGAGTTAGAAAAACACCCCCCAAGTAAACACTCTTTCCTGTGTGTACTGGTAGCATCTTGAAACCACTGGATGGTCAGATGAAGCCTTGGAAAGCCTCCCTTAGCAGAGTTCTGGGGTGAATGCTGCCTTCAGCTACAATTACCATCTGAAGCAAATCCGCCAGCTAGTTGCTCTATCCTCACCTGCATGTTGCCGGCTTGGACAGAAAATGGGCCCCCTTCTTCACGTGCCCGGGCTTCCCAGACACTGACTTCTGAAGGAGCATGATGCAGCTGCAACCTAAAACGCCTTCACTTCTCCCCTAAGACACTGGACTTCTGCCATTCTCCATCCACAGGACTGAAATTCCCATGTTGATTTTTTTCAGCCCTATCCTGCCTTTTCTCTCCTAATGTCCTGCTAGATTCCATCAATATTTCAATCAAATGCTAAAAGAAACTAACAGAAAATGGTTCACATTTTAGGCCTTTTTTTTTTTTTTTTGTCATTCGTGGGCCTGGGCACTGTCCCTGAGCTCTTCAGCTCAAGGCTACCACCCTATCCCTTGAGCCTCAGCACCACTTCTGGTTTTCTAGTGGTTAATTGGACATAACTCTCAGGGACTTTAGTGTCTGGGCTGGCTTTGAACCATGATCCTCTGATCTCAGCCTCCTGAGTAGCTGGGATTATTATTTTTTTAATGTAAGTTCCCACTATTGGCAAAATTTATATGTCACATATTTATAATATATTTATAGAGAACATAATATATTTAAAATAGTTTACCCTAAGTATAAAATGTTAAGTATATCCTATAGATTATAATATGTTGCATAACCATTATGCTATAGATATATGAATTGTACTCATACATAATGCATTTAATTGGGACCCAAAGCTGACATTTTCTGAACTCAACCAGTAAACCCAATGCAATCTGTCACTTCTTCTGTGAAGATGCTCCAACCTCCCTAGTTTGAGGTATTCTCCCCTCTGTGGGCTCACTGAATGATGTATGCACTTTCACTGAATTCTTACCACATGGAATTATTTATCTATCTTTCTATCTTCCCCACTGAACTGAATTCCTTCTGATTACAATTGGCTTTATTAATCAGAATATCCTTAGTGCCTCATGTAGTCCTTCCATTCAATCAGCACTCGATGTTTTCTAAATTAATGAAATTGTAACAATATCTAGCCCATAGAAAATTGGACGAATAAACAGGAAAGAAGCAAATGGTAATAGTCTGGAATGCAAAGTTTGTCAGAAACTTGAACATTTGTAAATCTTGGGCAAAAGAACAAACAGAGGCCCACTTACATAACCGAGGTGATAAAACAAGCTAGCAAACAGCTAAATGTTCTCTTCTCCTGACTAGAAAAAAAAAAAAAGGCATCTCCAGGTCAAAAAATTGAAAGACAAATGATGTTACAGATGTTGGGTAACTAAAAGTAGGAAAACTAGGCAAGACATCAAGAGCATCCAGGCCTAATTAATATTGCAAATATTGAGGTGTTTTGTTGATAAATCTGCCAATGTTTGGATGCACAATGAAGGCATGTGCATAATTCATGAGTTCTTATGTATTTAGTTCATATGATTTATTTTACATGCTTTCATTTCATCAAATACACTGTATAGGGATGGGGAGGGTTACAATCAAGGTTTTCCATATAATTTGAGTTCTATTGTCAGGCATGCCAGATTATATACTCTTTCTTGGAATATTTAGTTTTTAGTTCTCTTTACTAAGAAACCAATTTCAAATTGAAACATAAATATATAAGTTCATATGTGAACAAGAATATTAAATGTAGCTATGTATTTCATTTAGTTATTGATAGTAACAAAAATAGAAATGTGCAGCCCTCACTGTAGACATGGTTGGATACATGTTGGCAGAATTGCACCATGTAGCCCTACAAGCTAGCTTGCAGAGTCTCCATGGTAAGTTCAGAGAAAAACTATATGTGAAGCATATATTGCTATAAAAAAGGCAGTGACACGAAAACCTATGTGTGTGTTAGGGGGTTACATGTTTATATGATTGCTTTGGAAATAGAAATGTGGGGAAAATCACATTGTTACTGAGATTTTCTGTGAGAAGTGGTAACATGGTGATATAGATGCAAAATAGAAGCATAGATGGAAAGGGAAAATGGGCCCCCAAAATCAATGGTTAAATTGATTTCAATTGTTCAATATTCTTTATGCATTTATATGGACAGAAAATGTGGGAGAAGTTTATGTCTGCATTTCCTGATAGGTACATATGATATCAAATATAGAGAGATCTAGAAAAATTTTTATCGTTTTATATTTCATTGTCAGTAAATAAATTAACTAAAACAAAACAAGAAAAAAACTGTGTTTATGTTTTTAGATGGCTGGATGAATGAAGTCAAAGGCAGTGGAAAAGATTACCAAGCCATTAACTCAGATTCTCTCAGGGGACTGGATTTTTTTTAAGAGTGAAAGGAAGTTATTTCCTCATATACTTGTTATTTTAATTTTTACAAAAAAGTGTATAAACTTTTAAGAGATTGCCTTTAGAGTCCAAGAAATAACAAAGTGAGGCATTTAAAACATGGAAGTCCACTGGAGAGCTATGCTTCTCTGTTCTAATACTGCGACATGCTAACTCTAATCCCTGGGACAAGTACTCTACACTTTTCCATTCTAAATTTTCTCCTGTGTGAAATGGGGAAAATAATATCTAACAAATAGGAATATAGAAGAGCTGCATCCATCTTAGCATAGTAGCCAACAAGTAGGACATATTTTATAAAGTGCTCTCTTCATCTGGATCTTGCTTCTCCTCTTCCTCTTCCTTGTCTACTCCAGCAAGTATTTAATTCAGGTAGAAGGGCGATAACAGCTAGAGGGCATGACACGAGGTAAAGCTCAAGAAGCCTTTTATGCTGGGCACTGCTGACTCACACCTGTAATCCTAGCTACTCAAGAGGATGAGATCTGAGGATTACAGTTCAAAGCCAGCCTGGAAATAAAACTGCCCTTGAGACTCTTATCTTCAATTAACCATTCAAAAACTGGACATGGATCTTGTCTCAAAATGGTAGTGAGCAAAATTGCTTAGGGACAGTGCCGAGGCCCTGAGTTCACAACACAGACACACACACACACACACACACACACACACACACACACACACACAGCCTTTTATAAGATGTCTGTGACCACACTGGTGATGGAAACCATTCAAACTACTGTTGTGATTAAATAAAGCTACATCTCAAAAAAAAAATTTACAAATTTGACTTGGGATTTGAACAAATATTTAAATCCACAAGTTTAAAACAATTCAAACAATAAAAAAAAACAGCTGCAAAGGATGCTAAAGAAATATCCCAACACTTCAAAAGCTTGTAAATAGGCTGGGTGCTGGTGGCTCACACCTGTAATCCTAGCTGCTCAGGAAGATCTGAGGATTGCAGTTTGAAACCAGCCTAGATAGGAAAGTTCATGAGACTCTTATCTCCAAAAATTCCCAGAACTACTTGTATCTCAGGTTAACCATAATGTAGATGCAGGTATGCATATCTTTGCAGAAGTATTTATTAAATGAAGACATAAAGACAATTAGAATAGTATCACTTCCCCCAAACACACAAGAAAATAGGTAATGGAAAAATAGCATTAATGGCTTAGAATTTCTGAGAGACTAACCATTCAGATGCCTTGAGGTGAAAATTCAAAATACCACTTGTGAGCCAGTTTTTTTTTTTTTTTTTTTTTTTTTTTTGCCAGTCCTGGGCTTGAGCTCAGGGCCTGAGCACTGTCCTTGGACTTTCTCAAGGATAGAGCTCTACCACTTGAGTCTCAGCACCACTTCCGGCTTTTTTCTATGTATGTGGTACCGAGGAATCGAACCTGGGTCTTCATTCACGCTAGGCAAGCACTTTAACCACTAGGCCAAACTCCCGGCCCCATTGTGAGCCAGTTTTAAAATCTATATCTGATCAAACTTTTAAGATCTAAGTGACTTACACGGAATGTTAAGGACAAAGGGACAGATTAAGCATCTCCTTGGAGATGCACTGAGAAAATTCTACAAAATGCTAACTCTCTGTGACAAATAAGTCTCTTTCGTAAAAACTTCCAAGAAACAAAAAGAGTGAGCAGAAATCTACAGATTAAAAGAAAATTGTCTATCAAGTGCAGTGTTTGGACTTTATTTAGATTCATAAAGTTAATGCAAAAGAAAAAATACATATTACAATTGAAATATGAACAAAGACTAAATATTTGATGAAATTAAGAAATGTCATTACTTTTGTTTTAGTGCAGTTGCTCATGCCTGTAATCACAGCTACTCCACAGAAGAGGCTCCTGGGATCTCAGCTCAAAGCCTGCCTGAGCAAATAAGTAAGTCTCCTCATCCAATTACCTGGGCACGTCTTCTGCTTGTGACCTCAGCTATATAAGAGACTGTAGATATGAGGCTT
The DNA here is from genome assembly GCF_031878675.1 of Megascapheus bottae. Lineage (NCBI taxonomy): Eukaryota > Metazoa > Chordata > Mammalia > Rodentia > Geomyidae > Megascapheus > Megascapheus bottae. The sequence goes on from NC_143517.1 coordinate 56,572,788, forward strand.
ATATTCTAAGGCTAGCCCTGAGTATAAACCTGAGGCCCTACCTGAAAAAAAACAAAACTGGGACCTTGGCCCAAGTAGTACAGTACTTGCCTACAAAGAATAATTTCCTAAGCTTTAGTATCACCAAAGAGATAGGGAGAAGGCTGAGGAGTGTCGCCCAGTGGTAGAGTGCTTGCCTACCATTCACAAAGCCCTGGGCTCAATTCTTCAGTACCATATACACAGAAAAAGCAAGAAGTGGTGCTGTGACTCGAGTTGTAGAGTGCTAGCCTTGTGAAAGCTCAAGAACAGTAGCCAGGCACTGAGTTCAGAGAAATTTTAGTATTTTTAAATGAGATAATGATTTGAAAGACTTTAAAAAGTCTCCCTTATTTAGAAATGCTGAAATAATAGTGAAAATATATTAGCATTTGCTTCAAAGTAACTATGATTTGAGATTTTTAAAGACTGACCACATGCTAATTTCAAGACTTGTTGCTAGGTCCATTACTATATTTGTGTATGAGCTTAAACATTTATAGTGAACACATTTTGACTTCAAGACTGTAAGTGACTGAATTGACCTAATGCATGAATCTCAATGTAGAAAAACAAATGTAAAAATAGACATCTCCAAAGGTGTCATGCTCCACAGTTACTAGAGGCTAAATAAAATGAAGAAGACAGTTTAGATATATAGAACTCAAATGCATGATCTTTTCAATGATCAGTGCAATTTTCCAAAGAGGATATGTCTATATCCTCCTTGTAAATGAATACAAAGGGGATAGAAATAAATATCTGAAGAAAGAAAATGAAAGATGTGAAAAGGAAATTCAATAACAATATAGAATTCGTGAAAAAGAAACTGAATTTAAGAAATGAAAAACTCAATTAAAAAAATAACTTGAAAATCTGTCCAGTAGAGTGAACCAAACTGAAGATAGAATATCAAGGCTGGAGGAAAGTAAAGATGTTAACTAGAAGTCAAATGAGCCAGGTGCTGGTAGCTCATGCCTGTAATCCTGGCTTCTTAGGATCATAATTTAAAGCCAGCCTAGGCAGCAAGAAAATCTGTGAAACTTACTCAAAACAGTGGGAAATAGCACTAGTGGCTCAAGTAGTTGAGTGCTCTCCTTGAGCCCCAGGACCCATTCAAAAAAAAAAAAGTCATCCGGGCGTGGTGGCTCATGCCTGTAATCCTAGCTACTCAGGAGGCTGAGATCTGAGGATCACAGTTCAAAGCCAGCCTGGGCACTAAAGTCCATGAGACATCTCCAATTAACCTCTAGAAAACTGGAAGTGGCACTGTGGCTCCAGGGGTAGGGCAGTAGCCTTGAGCTGAAGAGCTCAGTGCAGGGATAATGCCAAAGCCCAACACTGAAGTCCCACGACCAACAACAACAACATGAAAGTCAGAAGTATTATTAGGTGGGAATGAGTAAGAAATAGGAGTGGAACATAAAAATCACCAGGGGCACTGTTATGGGACCAAAGCTGAGAATAGTGGGCAATGAGGGAGAAAAGATGAAAATTAAATGGATAGAAAACATTCAGTAAACCACTGTGAAATCAGTATGGAAAGTTCCTCAAAAAACCAAAAAGAGATCTATCCTATGGCATGGGTCTTCCACTTTTATACATATATCTGAGGAAGTGTATATCAATATATAAGAAAGACACCTGCATTCCTCATGTTTATCATGGGACTCTTCGCATAGCCAAGCTGTAGACTCAGTGGAGGGGCACTACAATGAATAAAATATGGTATGTACATACCACCTACCAGAAAGTATTATTCATCTATGAAAAATAATGTACACGGGGCACCGGTGGCTCATGTCTATAATCCTAGCTATTCAGAAGGCTGAGATCTGAGGCTCATGATTCAAAGCCAGCCTGGGCAGGACAGTTTGTGAGACTCTTATCTCCAATTAATCATCAGAAAACTGAAAGAGGGGTTGTGGCTTAAAGTGGTGGAGCTCTAGCCTTGAGCAAAAATCTCAAGGACAGTGCTTAGACCCTGAGTTCAAGCCCCATGACAGACCAAAAAAAAAGTCCTTTTCAGGAAAGTGGATAAAACTTGAGGTTAACATCATCATGTTGAATGCTGTAAGCCAAACTCAAACCTATGCCACCTGTTTATGTTTTCTCTCAAATACGGAATCTCAATATAAAATGATAATGGCAATAATGATAATTCGATATGATATGACTATAAAAGAAGAGCTATTAGGGAGAAATTAGTGGAAAAGAAGAAGGGGAAAGAAAAGGGTACTGGGGGATGAAGTAGATTGAGGTACATTTCATATGCATATATAATATGCATGCATAATGAAATTCATCAGATACTGAAAAAAGAGAGGAAGAGAGAGACCAAAGGACATAATAGAGGATGTGAACTTTCTCAAAGCACACTATATGTTTCTATGGAATTATCCCAGTGATAATGGAATTACAAATGTAGGCTGATTTAAAAAAAACACATATAGAAGAGTCTCAAAAATCAAAATATATAGGCTGGGAGTTTGGCATAGTGATAGAGTGCTTGCCTAGCATATATGAAGACCCAGGTTCAATTCCTTGGTACCACATACGTAGAAAAAACCAGAAGTGGTGCTGTGGTTCAAGTGGTAGAGCTCTAGTCTTGAGAAAGTCCAAGGACAGTGCTCAGGCCCTGAGCTCAAGCCCAGGACTAGCAAAAAAAAAAAAATATATATATATATATATATATATATATATATATATATGCTTCCTTCTTTGTGTACTAGAAGCCACAGCTGACTGTGAGTTTTTACAGCCTGTGATCCAGGAAGCTTCCCACTTGCCTCAGAAGCTCCCCATTGATAAACATCCAACCCCAGGAGTGACTCTAAATTTACCATGGGCTGGGGGAGAGAAAGGAGGGGAAGCAAGCAGTCTCCTAGGAGGAATCTAAGCCACCTGTCTGCTGGGCTCACTGGACTCAGCATTCTTACTCCCTTCCTGGCAACAAATGCCCATGGGGATGCAATTCCAGGAGATAGATCTCAGTGTACCTCTCAGTTGAGAAAAAAAAAAAAATCATGGGATTGGAAAGCTTGAGCCCAGAACTCTCAGATTCACTTAACAACAGACACACTCCAGGGTGCCATTGCCACAGATAGGTCGCAGGGCGTTCAGGCCCTGTCCAGCAGTGCACTTCCCTATGTACGAGAGGAGGCTATGGCTGTCACATGATTTGGAGGGGCTAAGCCAGGCACTCAGACCCCCCTAGCATCTAATACCTGCAGCCAAGTGGCAGATCCTGGAGGCTGAATACCACACCAGCCACCAACTAGGTCCTTTATTCCTGCCACCACCCTCCAGCGGTGGGATCAGCAGCTCACCAGGGACAGCAGAACCTCTGGCCACCATGCCCTTCACTGCCTGGTTTCCCCACTGCTTCTACTTCTCTGTGGATCCATCAGACCCACTTATTTTCCATGACCACTTCTTGTGGCTTTATTCTACCCAGCTACTGAGGCAGGGTGCCCCAAGCCTCCCTGAATCATGACTGTTTCCCTATCAAGCTCCACAGTAGCCAAGTCTCAGACAACAGGCCTTCTTTCGAGGGGTCATCTTGCTAATCTCTTGGAGATGAGGGAGTAGCAGAATGTCCTCTTCACTGAGGCTAGCCTTCCACAAAGGAGCAAATCCCCACACAGGGCTTATCCCACAGTTAGAATTGTCAGTCTGCCGCCAGCGCCCTCAGGCTTATTTACCTAAGATTTGGTCTCCTAAACTTTCCTCCTTCTGGGGAATTTGACTTTTTGTTGCCATTTTCTATTGCTCTTGTTTCTCCATGTTTTTCTACTTGTCTGCTTTATTTACCTTGCTCTTCTAACTTACAGTCAAAGGATAGATGCTTCCAATCTGGCATCTTCGTGATGCTCTAGTTGGATTTTTTTTAATGCACAAAGTTTAAAAAAATGTTTATGAAGTTCAACTTTCCTATTTTTATTTCTGTCGTATATGTATTTGGTATGATATTCCAGAGCTCTCTATCTAATCTCTAAACCTCTAATCCAGTGTTGCCATCCGTTTACCCTGCATGTTCCCCTGAGAGTTTCATACTTCTAATTCTTATACGTTAAGTGTGATTCTCTTTGAGTTAATTTTTATCTTTGGGGCTGGGAAAGGGTACAGCTCAGTTTGTTAGCATGATGAGATCCCATTTTCCCAGTACCATTTGTTGAAAAAGACTGTCCTTTCCTCTGGTGAAATGAATGGTCTGGTCACAAATCACATGACCACTATATATGGATTTTTTTATTCAAAAAGTTTAAAGCAGAATTACCATATGATACAAGAATTGCACTTCTGGGTATATACTCGAAAGAAGTGAGAGCAAAGGCTCCAAGAGATATTTGTACCTCAGAAGCATTATTAACAACAGCTAAACACAGAAGCATCCCAAGTGTTTACTGACAGATACATGAAATGTGATATATCCATACAGTGAAATATCACTTAGCTTTAAAAAGTATATGCTGCAGTATGGGTGAGCTCTGAGGATTTTATGCCAAGTGAAATTAAGCCATTCACCAAAGACAGATCTTGTGCAGGTGGAACTGTTCCATCTATATTGAGCAGTCAGACAGACAGAAAGCAGATTGGTGGTTTTCAGGGGCTGGAGTGAGTGTGAGGGAGGAATCGATAGGGATGGACTTTCACGTTTATAAGGCGAAGGCAGTTATGAAGGTGAATGGGCTGCATGGCATTATGAATGCATTTAACACCAACCATCACATTCTGTACTTGACATAGCTACATAGTAAATCTCTTTTTGTCTGAGACCAGACCTAGAACTTGGTACCTGATGCTTTCGCTCATTGGATTATTGCTCTATCAACTGAGACATACCTTCAACCCCCAAATGGTAAGTTATGTTAAGTGTATTTATCACAGTAAATTTTTAAACTTTTATAAAAGAATATGCATTATATGCCTCTACTTGAATATAATCCAAAATCATCTCCAAATTAACAGAATGCTTTAGAAATCAGTTAACAGGGAAGAGTACAGTGACTCATAGGGAGTCACTAAGACTGGAATAACCAGATAGTGTAACTGCCTCGTAAGGCATTGCTGCATATCCACTTCTGATCTGCTTTGGTATATGTATGTCATGGAAATTCCTCCTCTGGTTCCACAAACGTTTACTTCCTAGGACTTCATGTTACCATTGACAGTGAACAGAACTGTCCTGACAGTCCTCAACAAAGAGGGCGCAGATCCTTAGAAGAACAAGAGCTGGGCGTGAGCTGGAAACAGGAACCTAGTCTATAGTACGCAGTGTCTATTCCCAGCAGAACTGAAGGGATGACCGAAGTCAGAGATTGCCAGGCCACCGAGAGTGATGCTGATGCTCCACGGAAGAGGCCTGTGGGTGTAGGGGCAATGTGGAATGGCCACACAAGCCATAGCTGGACAGTGGGTTGCATCCATGTTAGCTAGGGTGGTTAAAACTTAAATTAGTATTTGGCTAAGAATAAGTCAAGGAATTTGAGATCTGTGCATATTCACAGAGAAGATTAGGATTGAAAAACCAAAGATCAGGAGGTCTGGTCAGGTCAGGGGAGAGAGATTAGGAGAGACTTGTAGGGATGGTAGCCCATGATGCTGATGTTCCCAGCTTGTCCATGTAGGCATTGGTTCTGGGAGGCAGGAGATGAATATCCAGCTTTCCTAAGGTACAAGGTCACGGGTGTTGACTTTAATACAGTCACAGTTTACTTTAGGAGGGCACTGACAACAGTCAAGTCTGAAAGGCTGAGAACTCCATACCCACCCACCAGCACATAAGAAGTCTCAAGCTCACCTATCAGCCAGCAATTCCACCACTTGGCATTTACACAATCGTGCAGAAACAAGGACATACTAAATCCACTAGCACAACGATGTTCATTGCAGCACTATTCACCATAGCAAAGATATGAAACCAACCTCAGTTGATGAGTAGATCAACAAGATGTGGTATTTATACACAATGGAATTCTATGCTGCTGTCAGAAAGAACAACATTGCCCCATTTGTAAGGAAATGGAAAGACTTAGAAAAAGTATTAAGGAAGTAAGCCAGACTGAAAGGAACATAGGCTCAGTGGTTTCCCTCATTTGTCATAATCAGTAGAAAACTTGGGCTCTCCTAGCAGAGATTTACAATAGAGCAAAACCGAGATTCATAAGGCCATATAGGATGACGCTAAATGTAAGGACCTCCAGGATATAGAAACAAAAGCCATATAACGAGTGATTGTTGTTCTTAATGTATTATGTTATCTTTCATCTCTTTTGCTGTCCCTTGGTTATCTCATATTGTTACAGTATTTCACCTTATTATCTGATATATTATATATGTGTATTTGGTTATTTGAAATAGGATAGGGAAGGGAGGAAAACAAGATGAGGGGTTGAGTTGGGGGAGGGAAATGTGGACCAAGAATGAGAAGGGGTATCAATGTTTGTGAAGTAATGAACCTTCTGTCTGGTGAATATAATGTAACCCTTCTATTAATTACAATAAAAATATATGGGAAAAAAAGGAAGTCTCATGCTCAAAGTCGGAGGCCTGTGCTTATATTCTGCTGTGACTTAATAGCTAGGTAACTCTGGACAAGTCATTCTTGTGGCTTTGTTTCCTCATTAGCAAAAAATAAATGATCATAACATTACTGTATAGGGTAGATGGGAGGAGAAATAAAAGCAACTGCATTCAAAGGACCTGACATGGGCCCTCCATCATAAATGGCAGCTACAGCTGGGACACGGGTTTCTCTGTGCACTCCTGGGCAGACACGGAGATCTATTTTGGCAACTCCGCTGTGATTGGTTCTTGCCTGGTTCTTGGCTCTTTCTGGTCTCCAGGAAGGTGCTGGCCTCAGCAGCCTCAGCCTCATAATCTGGGGTTCTGCAGGAGATTGGGCAGATTCTCCAAGAAGGGGCTATTTGTTGGAACACAGTCCCTGCTTTGCCACCTGAGAGAGGAGCTGTCATGAAATGTTCCAAATTCCAGGGCTGTCATCCTTTGTCGCCTTTCTTAGGAAAATTCTCTGAGAGCCCATTAGGCCAAGACAAGCTGGATTTTAGGCTCCCTTTCCCCCTTTCTGGTCTTCTCTGCAGAACCCCAACAGCCAGCATTGTGGGAAGGGCTAGGGAGATAGAGTGGGCTCCGTGGCAACCTGATCTTACCAGCCTCAGACTGCTCTACTTCAGTTGAATCTCTGTGCACAGACTGCTGCCAGCTGAGCCTCCTAAGATGAAATAAGAGCCCAAACTCATCAACTCACCCCTCTCCCCAACCTTTCTGCTACATCCTGGCTTGTCAGCTTGAATAACATGATCATGTAGTCTTTCTCTAGGTCACTGAACTAGTATTAACACCAGAAAATTGAGAAACATTCTACGTGGAAACATACTTCCTAGTATTTATGGACTGTAATGATGGTGACCATGATTTCAAAATAAGATGGTGTAGGCTATTTTGGTTGTTTTTTTTTGTTTTATAATAGGTATGCCTATAAGAAAGAAAGATGTGCTTATATGCATCTCCCTCCCTCTGATCGTTTGAGAGGATTCTGGATTGGGTGGTTTAGGTCTCTTATCCTCTTCCCCACCTCCAAGGAGGACATAATGTCTAGCTTATGCAGCTCATGGGCTTTTGAAATGGGCAATAAGAGAAAATAGAAAAGGGAGGAAGACCACAGGAGGCACGGGAGCTTCAAATATGTGATGGTGGATGTGGTATCAGGAAGAAGTGTCCTGAATGTCTGATAAACCAAGTTTATTTTCTGTCTTTTACTTGTATAGTATATGTTTTATGCAATCCTGTTTTTCTACTTCAGAACTGAACCACATGGCTTCTTCGAGTTTGGCTATGTAGAACAGAAGCACCGCAGCTCGTGACTTTATAACCAAGATGGGTGCAATTAGGTAAAATTCACCCTATGTTTCTTCAGAAAACTGAGAGGGGAGTTCAAGGCTGTACCAGGACCGGATAGAATCAGAGCATACCAGAACCATCTTGTTGAGGACTCTGGAATCTCTCCTACAGGAATCTCTGCTTCTTCTGTGTGCAACTGTTGGTGGAGCTAGTTCCCCTGTGCTGTCCAACATTTGCAAAATACTGTTGATCCCAGAAGTGTGGGATTCTAGTCCTGCTGTCTTATGACCTTAAACAAGTCATTTAACATTTTTGTATCTCATCTCTGTTATCACAATGGTCCACTCAATACCACAGATGGTCAGAGGTCAATACGAAATCTTTCGTGGAAGGGTTCCACAAATGTAATAACAATAGCATGTTTCTTCAAACACAAGGTAACATTTTTTTCACTGTGTTGTTTTTTAAAATCAGGATACTGTATCATTGATGTAAAATGTTTAAGGCCTCCACATGATTGAGTCAATAGTCATGCAGTAGTTTTATACGGGGACATAGTTGTCATCTCATGGCTACCGAGGGCTCAAAGCTGGGATTCAAAGTTGTTTCTCAACTCAAGAGATGTTATCGTATCTGAGGACTGGAGTCCTCTACCAAACTTACCAGTCATTTGCTTGGCAAGGTTTATTCAGTACCTTGTCGTCACAGTGCTGAGGTCCTCTGTTCTTGGTGACCACCAGATTCTTCACATGGGATTCTTGTCACCGTGTGTCCAGTTGTTTCTTCAAAGTGCATACATGAGAGTGTCAGATGCTATGAACTGCGCCAATCCCCTTCCATCTGTGACTTCCATCTCAAGTGTTCTTCGAAGGGTTTTCCTCAACCAGGCCAGATTCACTCAAAGTCAGCTCATCAAGAATATGTGCACAACTGCTTCATTTAACAAGATGTTCCCCCAAGAGGGTGATCCTAAGATTTCCACTGTCACATGTACAGAAAGGACACCTGAGCTTCTCAGAGAAATGTGTTATCAAGTTTCATCCTTTAGACTCACTTTCTAATTCTCCTGGGCTCTTTCCTCTTCTCTCCATCCTCTGTGTTCTCCACATCTCTTAGTGTTGGTAAAATCATTTTTTAAAAATCCTTATGGCAAAAGTCCATGATCTTTGGAAGGACCAAAGATCCTTTGTATCTGACAGTTATTAAGGCAGGACATCTTAAGAACCTCTTTCAAATCAACAGAAATCATGTCTTCCTCTCCCTGCTTTTTAACAGTCATGGTCAGGCCTACTGATAATGAAATGCTTGTGGAGATACCTGGACTGTGGGTTCATCTGTCTGCATGTGCCATTAACCTATGAGTTTCTTGAGGGACAGCAAGAGCAGCTTGCTCTGCTGTAGTCTGGCATACAGTTCATACAGTAGCCTCTTACTAGATTCTTAACAGAATGAACAAATTAATGACCAGATAGCCTTGTTTGTTGGTTGATTGGGTTTTGTCTTTAAAAAAAAATCCCAAAGCTGCTCTTTTTCCTTCATTTATTAGAGCATCTGGTTGGATGGCAAGGAAAACTTGCAAAGGAGGTAAGTGAATTACATCAGGGCGTGAGAGGAAACAGAGAATGTTGGTAATTGTTCTTGTCAGCTATTTGCAGGGGGTTATAAATACACAGAGGAAATTCAAAACAGATGCAGGCAAGCAGGGTTATGGCTTCAAATAATAGTAAGTTCACCAGAGTACAGGGTATAAGACAAGGTCAGGAAGTGAGCCTGCTATATAAACAGCCTACCAATAAACCTACTGGTACCTTGGTCTTGACCTTTGGATCCAATATGACAACTCTTTTTGTATTGTACCTACTCATGAAGGAATGTGTATTCTTCTGTGCTTGGATGCTATGTTTTATAAATGTCAGGGGCACACAGCAATGCTTCAGACACGTTCATGCCATCCCAAAGTAAAGGGAGAACTTAAGACTTGCTTAAATGAGGTGAGTCTTTCCAAAATAAAGAATAAAATGAATGAACTCATGTTCAACTTTGGCTGCTTTAGGGGAGAACTTGCCTGGATCCTGCTGATACTGAGAAGAGACATGACCCGGAAACACTCGGATTGTGAGGAAGATGAAATCAAACAGGCAGAAGAGAATTTAAAACAAGGACACAAGGACAATACAGTTTTAAAAGAAGTTGTTCCCACTTCATTCACCCACTTCATTTACGTAGAGATAGAAACCTTCCAGCAGTGGCCTGCCAGAATACAAGCATGCAGCTCTAGGATGAAATTTTGATTCTTCATCCTAAATGCTAACCTAAGCAAGCTGACCTGGGCATAGACATTTCCAGTGTGGCTTTTTTTTTTTTATTTTCAGATGGTAATGTCCTTAAAAGGCAAGGATGTAATGATACACATTAAAGTTAGGTGTCATCTGACGACACATTTTTTCAGCCCAATATCTTCTCACCACCTTCTGGGTGACTAACTGCTGTTTCCATTGAGAAAATGATGTCACCACTACCCCTGTTCTTTGGGAACAGTCTTTCCAAAAGATATACAAAGTAGGCATCACAGATGCAAAGGTCATCAGCTGACTGCTGCACCCAAAGCAGAACCAGATTATGGTTGAAACAGGACTGGATTGACCCCAACAAGTCAGAGGACACTAAAATTACCTAGCAGAAGGCTGTAATAACCTCGTCCTCCTGCCTTTCCTATTTGCCAAGGGACTTTGTGTGAACTGTAGAAGGATGGATTGGACTCCTTGAAATTACCCAAACTTGGGTCTTCTATGGAAGGAAATAGTTAAGTTGAGATGCATGAAGCAATTCTGCCATTCCATATTGGGAAAAAAGAGTTGCTGTGGATGAGACAGATGGCAGGAATGAAGCCTTCTATGCCATGACAAAGTAGTAGAAGGTAGCTTGTTGGGGATTTCTCTAGCAAGTTCCAAGACTCAGCCCCAAAACATGTTTGTCCAAGTTGAATCTGATGATGAGGAAGCAAAGAACAAATCAAAATGGGAAAAAAGAAAAAAACAAATATAAAGTGTGAGGAATCTTGAGAGAGGATTTCATGGGGGAAGGGAGAATGGTGGCTTTGGGTTTAGTTGAGTTTAAGGGTTTAGTTTTGTTGCTTTTGTTTTTTATGACATTTTTTAAAAATCCATTCTTACAGAAATAAAGAGTTATGTTCAGAACCTGTTTGCTCTGAGGCAGTGAGACGATGGCTCCAGGCAAGTGATGTATCTTTAGTTTTATTGTCTAAAGATGATGAATTGCCTGTTTCATGGATGCATGAATTATTTTTTAAAGACTTGGACTAAGAATGAACCCATTCCTTCTTTGTCCCCAACTGTCTAGGGGAGCTGTCTCTTCTTAGTAATGTCCCCTATCCTAGTCTCACTGTGGAACTTAAAATTTTCTGATTATAGCTCTCTATTAGACTTGCCATGGACAACTTAAATTACATTTGCTTTCACTAAAAAACAAAAAAAAACCCGAAAAACAAAATCACAAGATGATTAGGAGGGGAAATGGAGGGAAATTTGGACAAAAACATGAGAAGGGGTATCAATGTGTGAAAAGTAATGCACTTACTACCTGATGAATGTAACTGTAACCCTTCTATACATTATACCAACAATAAAAAAAAGAAAGCCAGGCACTGGTGGCTCACACCTGTAATCCTAGCTACTCAGGAGGCTGAGATCTGAGGATCAAGTTTCAAAGCCAGCCTGGGTACTAAAGACCATGAGACTCTTATCTCCAATTAATTACTAGAAAACCGAAAGTGGCGCTGTGGCTTAAATGGTAGAGTGATAACCTTGATCTGAAGAGCTCAGGGACAGCTCCAGGCCCAGAGTTCAAGTACTACAACCACCACCACCAACAACAAAAGGTAGTTAACATACATATGGCTCTTTTGAGCATGGGAAAACAGTTTCTCTTGCCCCTCACAACTCGTGACAGCAGAACTCAATCTCTGACTATCTTGTGAACTAGAGGTAGCTGCCTTAGATGGCAAGATGGAGTCTGCAAACAGTGTTCCTGAAGCTCCAGGGATTCAGAGGGCAATCCTTTGCAAGAGAAATAATGAGCTTGACGTCTATATCTGGATATACTTCAGTGAGAGGCAGGGGGAGGAAATCAAGAGGTTAGAGTCAAGTGTTTGGGTACTATAGACCACCTAGCAAGCTTGACAAACTGTAGGAAGGTGAAACAGGAGGAATTCTCAGACAGACTCACGTGCTCCTGAGACCCTGTGTGTGCTGTACACATCAATGCATGCCAGCTGCCTTGGTGCTGTGTTACAGCTCTGGAAAAGGTAACTTCTTCCTAAAGCTAACAAATGCCCGGGAAAAGACTGGACTGGTACTCATTGCCTTGCCAAGCCAGTACCTAATGCCTAGCTCATGAAGCTAGATCCTTGTCTGTATGTGTTACCCACCTTGATAGGAAGGAGAGTGATATTTTAGATATTGGATCTCTAAAATATCAGAGACATGGGTGGCCTCCAAATTCCTAATTTACTGAGCTCTATAGTCATGTCAAAGGACCAATAAAGAACTAGAGAAGGGACTCAGATTCTGGAGGGAAACAAAGCTTTTCTATAATGGAATTCTGATTAAAATTCAAGTATCATTCAGGGTCAGGCAAGAAGTAAATGAAAGAATAAGTTTGGGAAGATAATGACCAATGGCAAAGTTTATTGTATATTTTAAATCTTTGATTTGCCAAACTGAATGTAACCACAGGCCCTCTTTGTTTGCCAGGCCCCAGGATTACAATCCCCCGTGGAAGTGGTCCTCCAAACAGGTAAATGGTAAGAATCAGGAGTTCAGACAACCCTGGCTTAGTTTCATCCTGTTGAGTCACTTTGGATAGCTCTCTTGTCCTCTCTGAGCCTACATCTACATTTGTAAAATGGAGATAAGACCTGGTATCATGAACTCAGTGTTTCGAAGTTACATGAGATCCCATGCTAACCACACATTTACAAAATAATGGGGGGAACTCACAAAACCATGTGCATGCATCAAACCCCCATTAAAGTAGCTCTGGCTATCCAAGCAGGTCACATCCAAAACCTTGGGGCATCAACTTGCAAGCCTGAATGGCTCTGACCTCCTGACCCATGCTTGGCTTTTTGTTGTGCTACTTTCCCTGCTCAGAGCCCTCAGTTGCTCACAGAACTCAATTGCAGCTTCCACTCCTCTGATTTCAGTCTGGATGGCTCTTCTTGGAAGCAACTTTGCATCTGTCCTCTAGAGCTCTCTAGAGCACCTGGACCCTCTTCAAAAGGCATCTGCATTTCATGTACTTCCTCCTCAAGTCTAGTTTCTAGGAAACTACAGTATTCCTTGGTGGGGATGACTGTGAGACAGAACTATGGAAGATTGGCACAGGGGAGTTCTGCTACAGAGCCCTTCTTGGAGTTCTATCATTGACCACAGAATCTTAAGATGCTCCTTTTGGACTAATTTTCTTTTGACTAAAACCTACCCCATCTTATCTGTCACAGACTATATATTCTCTTCCCATAGAAGCCTTCTTTGACTCTGGCCCAGAGGTATAAGCTAAAACCTCTCTCTCCCATTATATTCTCCCAGGAAATGTTCCATGTTTGTTCCTTTTATTGAATTTTATACTAATTTGTACATATATATATATATATATATATGAATGAGTTAATGTTCCTTCATTAGACCATGGATAAGAGAAGCTCCAAAATAAATTCAAGTTAGTTCTTCTCATGGAAAGCTTGAGAGTTGCATGGTCACTTGTTCCACCATCCTTAGTGTGTTGTTTAATTTACATGGTCTGAGATAAGATTGCCACAATGTCCTTATACCTGCCAGTGGAAGGGATGGGAAGTAAGCGTCACACCCTTTCCCTTTAAGGTTTAGAACACAAAATTGCTCATCTCTCTTCTGCTCATATCTGATTGGTCCAAACCTGGTAACACAACCACATGCTGCTGTAGTCTTTATTCTGAGGTTTAATGTAGGCAGCTAAAACTAGAGGTTCTACTGTGATAGCTGAAGGAAAAGTAGATTTTGATGGGAAATTATTAGACACTGAAGTAAGGAATATGAGTACAGGAACCAAATATCTCGTGTCGTGCCCTTGGATTCAGGGTCAAGTTTCATGTGTAGGTCTACTTGGGAGATGGTAGTGGCTTAGATTAGATGTTAGGGTGGAGATTTAGAGAAGCAGACAGGCTTGGGATAAAAGTTGAAGGGGATTAATAATAATTATTAATAGATACACTCAGGAGCCTGTGAGGGAATAGCAAAGAGTACCTCAGACAAGTGGGGGCTTTCTTCATCTATTATTGTTACCTTGTCCAGCCTGTATTATTTAATTACCCCACTGAATCCTAAACCATACAAGCTGGAAATCAACAGGCTATAAACATAGGTTTAGATCTAGTTTCTACCATTTAACTATCTGTAGGAACTTGAGCCTCAATCTTCTTACCTATAAATTGTGGATTAAAATACCATATTGTGGGATAAAATGGGCTAATGTACAATGCCTGACATATATGAGAACTCATATAAGCTGTAGCTTTCTTGCTGTAGGCAATATCCATGCTCTGAAAAGAACCATGCAACATTTTCTAAAGAAGACCTGGTATCTGTAGGGCCTCCATCCAGTTTCTAGTTCTTAGTAGTACCTTCTCCACATATTCCTCTTTCCCAGGAAACAGCCTCTTCTTCCTGGATTAAACGGGCTGTACTAATGATTAGCATGGCTCCTTTTCACCTATACCTGAATGCTGCTTCTCTGAAGCCTTCCTGATCTCACTTGATCCTGCCCAGGAAGGCCTGGAAGAAGAAGCCACTTTCGCTATCTTCTTGCTGCTCCCTGTTCTTGTTTGCGCTCTCATTTGTGCCTCCTTGAAAACAGGGAGAGATCAAGGTTGGTTCCACTTGGAATCATCCAAGCACAAGTTTATGAGGTTTTTCTATTACACTCTTTTAACTACTTGTGGACATGGACATTAAAAGGTTATTTGTTCATCAGAATGAGCATCAGTTTGGCTGATTATCTGAGGACAGCATACCAGTTGCTGATTGACAGAGGGTATAGAGAAGGCCATGCTGTGTAACTCTTTGGCATAGGCTATTGGTATGGACTACCCATTGCCACTGAGATATTGCAGAGCTTGCAATGCAGATACGAATCAAATCTCCAGGGAATCACCTAGCCCTGGGTTTGCAGGAATAGAAGCCAGGTAGGCCTTTGAATACCAACTCTGAATGACTCTTCTCTAAGTGATTCCTGTAGGTTGGGAAACTTCATCTTAGTTCCTGCTGGTCCCATAGACATTTCCCTTCAGGGTGTCCCTTTCTAGACTGAGAGAAGAATGAAGTTCTACTCTGTGTCGTTCGATAATTTCTAGACTTCAAGTCTCCTATAGGAGAAACTATTGACAAGATACTTAGACCTTTTCCTCAAATTTGTCTGTGCCATCCTTCATTGAAGTACAGAGGCAACAAAACCAATATGGTAGGGTGGAGATTTAGGGAAGCACACAGGCTTCTCTCCTGTCCACTTTCTCCTTTAGGAAAAGGAGAAAGGGAGTCACAAGCCAGCAGGAGGTATAACTTGGGAGAAAACATGAGTCTTAGTGAGAAGATCTCGTACACTCCACAGCTGTGTGTAATTGCTTCTTAATATTTGTCCTTTTCCATAGGCTGAGAGCTCTGGGAAGGTCCTGACTGCGTTATTGTTTTTACCTTCAAGGCCATATGGCACTATGTTTTTTTGGGGAAAAAAAGTTTGTTAATAGCCATGAATATGGTTGATCTTTGTTTTGGAAAGTGATGGCATGTCACTTTACAAATCCTATCTCTATGACATTGTTTAATACTCAAAACAGCCTTGGTAAGAAAAGACAGGCATTATAGTTTTAATTCATATTATTATTACTATCTGAAGACCAGATAATTAAGAGACTTGCATAGAGACCTCTTGTTGGCCAAAAGTAAGGCCACTGCTAGTACTGAGATTTGCTTGATTTGTGGCCCATTAGGAAGGAAAGAAGGAAAAAGAGATAGAAAAGATGAGTGCCACTCTCAGAACTCTGGGTCCTTGGGGGCAGATATAGCCATCGTGGGAAGTCCCTTACTTCAGTCCCATGGAAGCCTGAGGAGGGAGAATAATCCGAAAAGTGATGTGAGAGCAGTATCATGCCTCACTGGGTCACAGAGGCTAATAGACTTGAATGACTGAAGGGGCTGTTTGAAACCTTTTCATTCTGGAGGACCTCAAAGAGCTTTTGTTTATATGGGTTGTACCTATCAATCTTTACCATAGTAGACATTAAAAGAGGAAAAATTTAAATGCATCTTTGTTCATTTAAAAATTAAAAAGGAATGTGTAGACTGACATGTTTTACCTCTCTAATGCCTGGCTTAATAGTAGAAGATGGCTAAATTCTTCAGTCTGTCTCTATGTTTTATCTACTCTAACTTGTTCCTTTAGTTGAAACATTTGTTCACCTTTGCATGGCTATGTTGTTGAGAAAGAGAGGAGGCATTTTAATTAGCCTTTTCAGATAATCATGGACAATTTCTTCTTATACTACACAAAACTCAATAAGTGGAAGTTTCCTAAAGATTATTTGTACATAGAAATTTCAAATTGTATGAATGGAATGTTCACACTTGCTCATGTCAAGACTGTTGGCTCATTTTAGGCCTTTCCTCCCAGTTAATTTAAACCATCAAGGACTGGTCACTCTATTTACTGAACTATCTAGCATATCTATCTTTCTATGTACAAGCATACTTCTTTATGCAGAAGAAAAAAAAGACTTTCTTGTATAGTATTACCACTGATATAATACGAAACATCTAGACATATTGGAGAGCTGCCATGCATATAGTGGCGAATGAATTTTTCTTCTTCAAAGTTGCAATGCTCATTTGAAAGCTCACATGTTGTCATTGGCAACCAACTTGATCCGCTGCTTTCCTTGATGTGACAAGTTCACTTTGTTCATTTGCTAAGGAAAAATATCTGACAAATATTCACCATGGATTAACTATAGTTTGTCAGCCAACCTTACAAGTAAAATATACAGGATGGGATGGAAAGAAGAGGATAGTTTAGCTTGCAACTCAAATAATTGCAAAAACACTTTTTTTTTCTCCTCAAGATAGCCAGCATTTCAAGAAATGCCCTTTGAGTACTTATTTGTTTACTCATTCATACTACACTGGGGATCTCTTTCCCTGCAAGGGCTGTGGGAAGTGAAGAATGCCACAGCAACTGGTATGGGTTGGTGCCATGCCTTAATTTATGCTGAAACATTTCTCCTCACCTATGCATTTGTACCATCAGTAAAATTGCAATACAACCAGTGGGCAGATAATGTTTTCCAATTATTAGGGAAATTGTTTTGACCTTAGAAACTCCCTTGACAAAAAAAAAATCTTACAGGCAGGTCCCTACTGCTCTGGGGGCTATCCTCTCAGAACCACTAACCACAGGTAGTGATTGGTAGTGTAAATTCTGAGTTAACTGGTAGAGAAAAGAGCATTCATTCTCAAATATGGTCAGATTTGTGCTTGACCCTCACCCTTCTCTAGGCCTCAGTGGTATCTTCTGTAAAAGGGGATAACAGTGTACCTTCTTTACAGAGCTATTATCAAAGTTAAGTCGTGGTCCTACAATAAATGCACATTATTGTGGATGCAGGTCTGAGTGAACAAAAGAGCTAGACAATTCTTTGAGAATATTTGAGAATATTCTTGAAGACAGAAGGCCTCAGCTTCCAGCCATATTGCAAAGATCTGTTCTGCTCAGGAAACTTGACTAGAAGGAGAAGGAACTTCTTCTGCCTCACAAAGTCCCCTTCAGTGAGCAGAATGTGCCTTGCAGCCTCTTTGCTTTGCCATCATCTTCAAGTCTCCAAAGAGTCTTCGATGATATCTCGCTGCCCTATGTTGCTTTAGCCACTGCTCACTTCCAAATCCAACAGACCCCACTGCTGGACTGAGCAAAGGTCTTCTGGTCCAAAATCCATCAAGGAAAAAAAATTGAGTTAGACTTCAACAAAATGAATCTTTTGCTCAATAAAAGGTTCCTGTGGGGATGAAAAGCAAGCTACAGAATAAAGGAAAGTATTTGTGGGTTACACAGCTGACTGAGAACTTGAGTCTAGGCAATGCAAATAACTCACACAAGTAAACAATGAAAACCTGAGAATTAGAAGTACAACATGAGCAGTGATGTGAACACACATGTCACAGTTGAGGATGTACACAGGGTAAGTATTTTCACATAAGGAAAGATGTTTACCAAAAAGGCAAATACCACTACAGAGAGATAACTGGGTATGATGTTGTACTAAAGTGTGGCGAGGTATTATTACTCAAGGAAAGAGGGTAAGAGGCATATGGATCCTGTACTATTTTTTTATAATTGCATGAGAATTTTAACATAAAATATAATTGTCTTCATTGGTGGTGGTGGTGGTGGAAGTATTGGGGTTTGTATTACAACACTGCCTCAAACTTCCAAGACTTTTTCCCATCACCCTGAGAACAGATCTAAACCATCAAGCATACTGTATAAACCCTACAGCTTCTGGCACTGAATTAGTCTGCCTCTCATTTAATCTCTTTCCACTTTCTTCCCACCTAAGCGCTCCGTTCCCTCCCTCCCACCCCCAGCCCTTACTGGATTTCTTAGGGTCCTTTAGATAGAACAGCTTCCTCCCTGTGGAATTTGATGTTTCCTCGGCTGGGAACTCATTTTTTCTCCTCCAGATCTCTGCTTGAATTGTTTTCATCATGAGTTTTGATTAGCTACCATGTCATAGGAGGGGCTTGCTTGACCACCATAACCAAAGCATCTCCCCCATGTTCACATCTCCAACCCAAATATAAGCATTGGTCTGTTGTCTGCCTCCCAAAGCAGACTGGAGACTTGGTGTGGGCCTATCACTGCCATTAGTGCACCAGTACCTTCCCATATGCACAGCACATAGAAGTTGCTTGATGAATCTTGTTGAATGAATGAATATAAATATAAAAACAGCAGTCTGGCTTAGGTAAAGGAATAAATGAATGAACATAAAAATGATGGGCTGACTTAGGTAAAGGTTTTCTTTGTCCTGAACTTCCTTGTTAGAGTCCTCACAAAACAAATCTGAGCAGATAATGAGAAAAGGGAGTTTCAGAATTAAAAGATCTGGGTTTACAATACCTCTCCTCACATTATTTGGCCTCTGTGTCTTTGAGCAATTCACATCACCTTGAGACTTCACTTCCTCACCTGAAGTTGAGGCTACTCTATCCCTTTGAAGAGCCTGAGGAAATTAACATATCACTATTGCTCCATTACACCCAATTCCAATTGCAATTCACAGTACTACCATCCACCCAGGTACCCAAACCAGAAACCCAGATGAATCAGCCAAAGCACCTTTCTACTTTACTTCTTGCCCCCACTCCCAGCTCCAGATATGCCTAAATACCTGTCAAGTACCTGTCTTGACTAGCCTCCTCATAAACCTCTTCCATGTATCTCCCCCACCTCTCTCTTCCTTTTGCATCATCTCTTGCCCAACCATTGTAATAGCCTCCTAACTGGTCTTCTATGCAAATCTAATTATATCAGTGCCTTCCTTCAACCCCTTAAGTTATCCCACATTGTTTTCTAAAAACGTAGAGCAAGTTCCTCTCCTTGACACCAATCCTTGACATAGGCTCTAGCTCTGATTCATTTCATTCCCCTTCTCTCAGAAACTCCAACACTATGCTAAAACCTCTCTTCTCAGACATACCCCTGGGCTTGGCACTTCATGGTTCAGTTGAGCATCATTTTGTGCCTGTTTAATGCTCGCTCTATACTTCATGATAATCACTGCCAAGGTTATCACACAGCACAGGACTTAACATATAGACAATAAATAAGTAGTGGTAACTATTTAATAATAACGGATCTGGGTTATGAATTAATGAGAGTGTTAACTCTACAAAACCTGTTTGCTCTGTGATGGGTTATTTAAGGATGATACTAGGTAGGTATCCTCCACACTTTTATCTAGCACTGATTTAAGATGTTTAGTTATAATCTTTTGGAGATAATAAGATTTCCGTCCTGCTCACAAAGTAAGAAATGGACAAGATAGTTGTGGACATCAGCCATATTCAAAAGTTTTTCCAGCTCAGCGTGTGATCTCCACTATTAAATAAAGTCTGGTTTTAAAGAATTGTAGGTTTGGCAAGGACATACTAAAGCCACTAGCACAAAAATGTTCATTGCAGCACTATTTACCATAGCAAAGATATGGAACCAACCCAGATACCCCTCAGTTGAGTGGATCAATAAGATGTGGTATTTATACACAATGGAATTCTATGCTGCTGTCAGAAAAAATGACATCGCTCCATTTGTAAGGAAATGGAAAGACTTAGAAAAAAATCATATTAAATAAAGTAAGCCAGACTCAAAGGAACATAGGCTCAATGGTTTCCCTCATTTGTCATAATCTGTAGAAACCTTGGGCTCTACTAGCAGAGACTTACAATAGAGCAAAACCTAGATACCTATGACACTAAATGAAAGGACCTCCAGGATATAGAAACAAAAGCCATATAATGAGTGATTGTTGTCCTTAATGTACTATGTTATCTTTCATCTCTTTTGCTATCCCTTGGTTATCACATATTGTTACAGTATTTCACCTTGTTATCTGATATATTGTATATATGCGTATCTGGTTATTTGAAATAGGATAGGAAAGGGGGGAAAACAAGATGAGGGGCAGGAGTGGGGAGATGGAAATGGGGACCAAGACAAGAGAAAGGGTATCAATGTTTGTGAAGTAATGCACCTTCTGTCTGGTGAATATAATGTAATCCTTCTATTAATTGCAATAAAAAATACATGAAAAAAAGAATAGTAAAAAAAAAAAAGAGTTGTAGGTTTGAATCCCAGCTGTCCCACCCAGTAACTCAGTGATCTTGAATCTTAACCTAAAAGAGAACCTCCATAATGGGTTGTTGTTGTGAAGATTCCATAAAATCATGCAGTAAAGTATACAGAATGGCACCTGGTGCACTGTGGGTGTCCAGTAAGTATTTATATATCTCCACCTAGTGGTTTACACACAAGAAAAGAAAGCAAAACAAGAACAACAGGAAAGAAAGAAAGAAAGAAAGGAAGGAAGGAAGGAAGGAAGGAAGGAAGGAAGGAAGGAAGAAAGAAAGAAAGAAAGAAAGAAAGAAAGAAAGAAAGAAAGAAAGAAAGAAAGGGAGGGACTGAGGCCTGGAGAGACGAAGGATGATCAAGAGGAGCAGTGAGGATCAGTTTGGCTGGAAACTCTATAGCTCCTTCCACCCAGAGCAGAGAGCCAGCAAGAGAGGCAGAGGGAAGTGGTCTGCAGTGACCAGATGGGATGAGCACTGGTCAGCTGAGGCCTAGGGCGACTTAGTGGGTATATCAGGACCACAGGTGCGTCTACATTCACCCATGTGCTTTCCAGAATTAGAGAAAGGGGAGATGTAAGCTAGCTTGTGAAATTCCTTCTCTCTGGCAATGGGCCAGGGCCAGTCCCACCCCTTCAGAAGGTCATTTCTGTCCCTTCTTTATACCATTGCGTTACTAGCACCTTCCTAGTATGGGCTGTGGTGAAGGCAGAGCCCCGGGGGTGGGGGGAGGCCTAAAATTGAAATGCAGCATGATCCATCTGTACAATGCAAAGAACATTGACTAAGTCCTGGTGGACTCAGTTACACTGAGTCTGGCTGAGCTATGTCCCGACCATGTGACATTGGCTGTTTCACTCAGCTTTTCTGGCCTTCAATTTTCTCATCTGTAAAATGAAGATAAATTACAAACTTCAGAAGATGCTGTAGTATCAATTGAGATGCCGATAGGAGTCCTTAATATAAAATAAGCATTCTAAAGTGTGACTCCCTTCTCTTTTATACAACATCCTCCCTTTTCTCTTTAGCACTCTTTGACCTCCTAGAAATGGCTTATTTATTGATTCAAGCAAAATCTACAAGAGCCTTGGTCTACTCGTTTCTCTCAACCACCAGGACGTGGTACGATTGATTGACTAAGTGAACAAGGCCTATTCATTCTATTCTCTTCCCTAGAACATAAAATCCATAACCATAGGGTTGCATCAGTTATCTCTTGCTGTGTAAGGAATAGTTCAGTTGGGAAGTTCTGGTTTAAGAGTCTCTCATGAGATTGTACCTCAAATTCTAGCTTGTTGGGTCCTATAGGATCCATGCTCATGGTAGCTTGCCCATGTGGTTTGTGGTTACCACTCAGCCAGTTTCTTTCCATGTGGACCTTTGATGAGGCTGCCTTGATGGTCTTCCTGATTTGGCAACTGGCTGCCTTATATCAGGTATCTCAACAGACTGTGAACGAGTCTCACAGCGCCTTGATTTTCGAGTCCTGCATCACACAACACACAACCATATAGTTGCATTGTCACACTTTCTTCCTCATTCTATGGGTCCCATACCTACCCCTTCAGGAACAAGGAAGCCATGCAAGGACATAGACACCAGGAGGTTAAGGCCATTGGGAGCCATTGTGGAAACTGAACACCACAAGGGGGGGGGTGAGTGTGGGGTGGGTAGGTGTTTCATCCGAGTAAACACTGGGCTCTAGCACTTGGTGTTCAAGAGGTATTTGTTGAATCTGTGAATGCAATGTGTATGGTCCTGGGCTGAGCACAGGGACTCAGTCTCAGTCTGCCAGTACCTGGCATTCAGTGAAAAAGGAAATATAGAATTCTGTAGTCGAATTTTGAAGGTCAGAAAACTCAGATCAGGCAAGAATTCCTGAAGCTGGTAGAATGGGGGTAGAGTTTTGAAAGGGTGAGTTGAAGTGGACCAGGCGATGGGTAATGGATAAAGAGTTCCACGAAAGAAGGAGTGGCTCATGCGAATGTCCAGGGGAAAACAGAACGGTGTGAATCAGGAGAGTATGAAACCCACAGGGAGTTCCTCAAAAAGCCCTGCTTTATTCTCCTTTTACTGGAGATGGACCTCTGTGAGGGCTTGCACCCACAGTAATAATAAAATAAGGGAAGAAGCGAAACCCCATGCTAAGGTAGTGTGTGGTTTTGTTTCTCTCTCATTTGTGCAGAACACTGGTTTTGGGAAGAGGGCAGACACTTGGTAAGTACCAGGATACAAAGACTGGTAACATCCCTAGCTTGGTCCCACGTGGGGTGGGGCCAGGGTGCATGCACAAACTGTGATACAAAGGGAAGTGATAGAAGGACCTTGAGAGAGGCCGGGGATGGGGAAGGGGGGGGGGGGACTCAAAGGTTCAAAGGAGGGTACTGTCACAGCCATCTGGAGGAGGAACCAGCTATAGATTCAGGCCTAAGGAAACAGAAGAGTGGCTTGATCCCTTGCTCGCAAAGATGTGAGGTTCTCTGCATGGACTAGTTCTTCCATCTTTTCTCAATGCTCTTCCCTCACACCTTCATAGACCACCCTGAGGCAGGTCCTGTGTTGCTCAGCAGAAAGGTCAGGTCCAAGAGACCTGGATGGGGGTGGGTGGGGTTGTAGGAGTTCTCCATGGGTGGGAGCTAGATGCCCCTAACCTAGTCTCCTGCAGCAATGTTAAGCAAGCCCAAGGAAGGCCTTCCATGGGCTGTGAACTGGTGGGAGTTCAGGGAGCTGAGGAGGAAGACAGGGACACCACAGGCTACCACATGTTCATTCCAGACAGTCGGGACTGAAATTGTGACCTGATAGGAGTGGTCCCTCTGGGACCTCTCCTGCATCCTTACTCCTGAGGAAAGAAAAGTACTTCTCACACTTCTCCCCTGGCTGCCATTGCTTAGTGATCCAAGTGGAACAGCCAGTAATTGCTACATTTTAAAAGGAAGGAAGAGCCAGGCACTGGTGAATGCATGCCTGTAACCATAGCAACTCAGAAGAGTGAGATCTGAGGACCATGGTTTGAATCTAGCCTGAGCAGGAAAGTCCATTATCTCCAACTAACCACCAAAAAGCAGGAAGTGGAGTTGTAGCTCGTGGTAGCATGCTAGCCTTGAGTACAAAAGCTCAGGGAAAGGTCTGGGACTCCGAGTTCAAGCCTGAGGACTGGCACCAAAATAATGAAACAAAAAGGAAGAAGGAACAACTCAGAGGAAGTAGAAAATCCAGGCCTGTATCTGCTGAAGGCTCAGTGGGAAAAGTCCTGAGGATGGATGGAGAACAGAGTTCCAAGCAAGCACTGAGAAGAATCCTGGAAGTGGGACTCAAGAATGGGATCTACTGGTACTTTCCATTGCATCCCAACCCACCATGGTCTAACAAGACACAGCCTGATGAGTACAGGCTCTTACCTTCCCTGTGTTCTTTTGTTCTAGGGAGGCTGCTTCCTGAATCTGGGACCTCTTATTCTCTCCTCCCCCAAGTCATGCCCAGTGTGAAAGCACCAGCTGGCCACTAATACACTCTTCCTTCCATTTAGCAACATTAATGTCATGCCTGATCATTATTACCTATTACGGGGAGAGAGCCCCTCTCCAGGCAGGAAAAACAAAATCAGGCCAGGAAGGCCCACAGGGTATGGGACCAGGAAGGCAAACACATGAGTAGGAATGGGATGTGGGTCCCTGCCCTCACTCATGGTGACAAAGGAAGTGACAGTGCAAGGTCCAGGCTATAGCAAAGCCCAAGGAAGGAGGAGACCAGTTCTCCAAGGAGTGGGTGGGTGGGAGGTGATCTGTAAGGGTTTGGTGTTCAGGGAGCATAGTTTGGGGTGAGGCATGAATGGTGTGGTGCCTGCCAGCGGGGCTTCGTAGACACTGCATCTTGGGGAAAGAAACAACTTGAACAAAGACAGAGCAGCATGACACACTGGTGTCTTTTGAGGAGCTGAAAGTGGCTTGGCAAGATTCAAGCCAAGGGGATCAGGTATAACACGTTAAGGTAAAAAAATGTGAATAGAGACCATCTAGGTCACAAAGATCCTTGTGACCAAGCTAAACGTGGACAGTTTGCCCCGGCAGGTGAAGACTGAACAGTCCTTATGGGCATTCTAAACCATGGTACCCTAAGAGTGCATGTTCACTTTTAATGGCTATGTGACCCCAGACAAGATACTTAACCTCTCTGTGCCTCAGTTCCATACCTAGGAAGTGGGGAGAAGGAAAATATCTTTTCCATAGGATGTTGGGGTGGAAAAAGCTTTGTAGAAGATATTACATATGTAAAGAGCTCAGTGACTTAGCAAATACCTTTAAGTCGGGACTATAATAGCAGCAAGAAACTGTTACCATTCATTCCTTTTTGAAGGATCACCTCAGTTCCTAGGCAGAAAGCAAAGTAGAAGGGAAGAAGAGTGGATCCCTGTAGGAGGCTGTGCCAGGGTCCAGGTGTCTGGTTTTGGTGTTCTCAATAATGGGAAAGACCTCAGAGGTCTGAAGGGGGGAATGTGGAGGACTGAAGAGTTTGCAAGCAGGTGCTTCTGAAAAGTAGAAAGGAGAGGGGAGCAGGGAGGGAGGAGTGTGGGTTTGCCAGGTGGTCACTGGGATAGAAAACTGGGGGCCTAGCCTAGGATTGGGATAGAGTTGAGAATACCAGTTCCAGGGTTCACAGCAGTGCATTCACAGCTGGAGAAAGACCACCAACACAGCTGGAAGCTGAAGCTATAGGAGAAGGGGAGACAGCCCAAGAACAGTTCAGAGCCAGAGAGAAGACAAAATTTCACAGAAATATCCAACAGGGTAGGTGACGACTCTCCTCACCCTCAACCTGAGTGGGAAATAGATCAGAAGCTCTTGGCTCTGAGACACTAAGAATGCAGAGTTTCCTGTGAACTAAACTACTTTGTTTTCCCATTCCCTATGAGCAGTTGAAGGCAAAAGAGAACAGCCATAAACTCTTAGGGGGGACAGTTCTCTCACTACGGATCTTTATATCTTGGAAAGCAGGGCCTCTTGAATATTTGTGATTTTAAATTGGTGCATTGCTCCCATCCAATAGTTTTAGCCCTATGCTCCCCCCACCCCATACAAATGCCTTCTCTCACTGCTAAGCCACAGCTTACTTGGGTCCTGTCCAGACCTGACACAAACACCACCTCTCCCTCTGTTGTTCCTTGACTACCCAACAGCACAGTCAAGCATCCCACCATGTGCCAGGGGGGTGTGGGTGCAGGAACCTTCGGGATGATTAAAGAATTGGTTTTCCAAATTTCAGCTAACTGATCACTATATCGCTGGGGTATAGGGGAAGACCAGAGCGGATTCCTGAGATGAAAAGGGCTGCCCCGTGTTGCCTCCCAAGTCTCCTGTTCCACGGCCAAGTTCTTGGCCTGGCCTGCAGCCTGCTCCGTGTAGAGCGGGCTTCCTGAGGGACCTGGCTGGTGTCCGTGTTAGAGCCATCTTTCTAGAGGACCCTCTCTAAATTCAGGTGGGAAGGCCATGGGATGGTCTCTCTGCCTTGTTAGCCCATCTGCCTGTCTTCTAGGAAATAAGTCCCCAGGAATGCTCCTCTTGATTAACCTTAACAGTGTGAGGGGATCATGGTGACTCCTCAGCTTCTGGCATAATACCTCATGTCACTTTTCTTCTGCCTTGGGTCACAGTGTTCCTGTCCTGTCCCTTCTCCTATGTGATTGACATTTTCGGGTCCCTTGAATTCTTTGCTGTGGATATGGGCGAGGAGAGCTCTCCAGTGCCTTGAAAGCCATCTGGTAGCATCCCCAGTGACTCCCAACCCCCCTCAGTAACACACCCCTTCCCATCCAATTAGGATAACTATCTCCTTGGGGGTAGAATTGAGAGCTCCTGTTCAAGAGCCAGGACTCTTTGAGGACAGGGCTCTTATCTAGTTCACTTCTTTATTATCTTCCAGTGTTTCACAGAGTGCCTGATAAGTGACCAGAGCCCATGTGATGACAGGGACATGGACTCCTCTCTGTGTGGTGGCTCCTGTACTTCCAAATGTGAGGGATAGATGCTGTTGTATTTCCCTCTACAGTCTTCCCCATCCCCTCGGGGTCCAGCTTGAGTATGTAGAAGGTTCAGTGCTGTTTCTCTGCCTCATTGGAGATTTGTAACCCAATTCTTTTTTAGAAAAATTCATTGGCGTCATCAGTTTGAGAATCAAAGGATATTCCTCTGGATTGACAAGGGATTCTCAGAGGTTTGAGTAAAAATGGAAGTGGATTCTGGAAGTGCCCCAAGGCAGAAGCTGAAAATAATGCACCAGGAAGCTGGGTCCAAAACTAAGGTCCCAGTGACCAAAACCTTGGATAATATGAAAGCACCAGAGTCTGCTCAGGCTAACAGGCACCTAAAAGGGTGGAAGATTGATGGGAAACAACACCTTTTGGATACTAGACATTTCTCCAGCTTCTTAGATCTTTGGCACAAACTCTGGAGAGCTGGAAAAAGAGAAACTCCAAGAATGAGGCAACACAAAGATGTGGAGTTGAGATCCAGCTAATTTATAGACTGCTGACACACCTGATTTCTGGCTTGGAATCTGTAGCTGTGGTGAGTACAAAATGAGAAATTGATGATAGCTAATGTTTATTGAATGCTTATTATGTACCAGAAGCTACATTTTTTTTCAGCTTCTGATACATTGCTTCTTTGAATCTTCACAAGATTCCTATTAGATCCCATCAGAATCCCCAAGCTCAGGGTAAGGAATTGAAGACACAAGTCTATGAGGCTTTATAGCATCTAAAGCTGTGGATGCTAAGTAAGAACAGCACACCTGGGGCTGGTGTTTTGGCTCACATCTGTAATCCAAGATACTTGGGAAGTATAGGTCAAAGTGGCTCCAAATCTCCCTCTCCTCCTCTCAAAAAAATACTGAGTCCCTATTGGAAACAAAAGTTAAAAGGATTGGGAATGTGTTATGCCTGCCTAGCAAGTATGAGGCCCTGAGTTCAAACCCCAGTGCCACCAAAAGTAAAAAAGAAAAGCAACAAACCCACAGAGCACTTGCTTGCTTGGGTCCAAATGCTACTTCCTGGACTTTGCAGGTATTCATTTATTTAATCCTCACAACAACATTTTGAGGTAGACACTGTCATCTACCCCGTAAGTTCATAGAGAGTGAAGTTAGGAAACGAAAATCAAGTCATTTGCCCAAATCTCCCAGCTCATATTTGCCAGACTTGGAATTTCAACTGGAAACATTTGTTTGCAATGTCTGTGTTCTCTAACCTGTAAACCATTGCTTTCAGGAAATGGCTATGAAAGGGAAATGGAAGAATAGATGTAAAAAAGAATAGATGTAATTGAAATTATTCTGACAGCATCAGCTATTCAACATTATTTTACAAACGCAAATCAAAACAACAAATAACAGTAGCAACAAAATCCCAACCAACCAAACAAACAAAAAACTACCTGGTGGCAGACTGTCACCTTAGACCGAGGTAAACTGGGTTTTTTTCCATTAAGTAAAAAGCACTGCTTAAAACCCCCAAAGCCACTACACAGACCAAGCTACTTATGCACTGAGATGGTAGCATAACCCTTCAGAGAGGAGATTTCAAGAAACCCTCCATGTGCAGTGTGTTAGCTGTCACTGTGTCTTTAACTGGGGCCTCCCCTCTTTCCTAGTGGACATCTGGCAATGACTGGGAACATTTTTGGTTGTCATAATTAGTTTTTTTTTTTTTCTGGTATCTAAGTCTACAATGTATAGTACAGTTCTGAGAGTGCTAGAGGAGGCCAGATTGTGATACATTGTACACTTGCCTAGAAATGTCACAAAGAACTTCCCCTTGTGCAACTAATATATGCTAATAAAATACACTTTTGGCGGGGTGGGGGGAGATCCAGCCCAAAGAAATGGAATCAGTTGAGAAATTTTTCCCTAAGAATATATTGTAGACAAGAATGGCTAAAGTTATTTTTTTTTCAAGACTACAGTATCAGTATTGTGTTTATTATTGCTTGACACACTTGAATATACAAACAATGTATAATAAAGGAATAGGTATTTTGATTCGTGGGTGTCAGTAGGAGTCAGGATTTTTGCATGTATAGAAGCAGAGAAATGGTAAGATTTTGCAATCTTGTGGCTAGTTGCTATGCCTTAGTGCTTCTCACTCTTCTGC
The DNA here is from genome assembly GCF_031878675.1 of Megascapheus bottae. Taxonomy (NCBI): domain Eukaryota; kingdom Metazoa; phylum Chordata; class Mammalia; order Rodentia; family Geomyidae; genus Megascapheus; species Megascapheus bottae. Next base: position 56,601,765 of record NC_143517.1, read on the forward strand.
TCCATCTCTCTCCCCCCAGGCTATTCCACCCTCCAGTGCCTGCAGGGACGGATGTGGTTGCTTCTTGGTCTGCTTATAACGTGGTAGTCTCAAGTACACAAGCTCCTTGCTGCCTGGCTTCCATGAAAGCCACTAGGCCTATGAAGAAACTATGTCTGCTAATAACATGGCATCAACAACCCTGTGTTCTGTCAGAACAATCTCAGGGCTTGGCTGGCTTCAATGGGGATGGGAAATCTTTCCACCTCTTGGGGGGTGAGGTGCCAGGGGTCATAGATCGGAAGATCTGTGGGAAGAGAGGTATTGTCTAGTGCAAACTAAGCAACACCACAGTGAGAAGATAGGAGATGGATGTCACCAGCCCCGCCTCCTCACCAGTGGCTTCTGACTCCAGGGACATGTCGGCATGGCCAATCCCCAAACCCTTTGCCCTATGACTTGGGTCTACCCATTTCAGAATCACTAGTTTTCCAGAGCTCTCTGAGTTACTGCATGTTTTTTTTTTTTTTGCAAATATGCTTCTGCCCTTACAAAATGTAGCATGAGTGGGCAGCTTATGAGAAGTTGAAGAGAAAATCCCACAAGCCTCTGCCCCAGTGGTGGAGCTTAAGGATGGAAGTTCCTGCTCTTGGAAGCATACTGCCCCAAGCTGTTGGTGAGCAGAGCGGGAAAGCCATTTTTCCAGAGGTACTGGTCTGAGCGCTGCCTCTCTGTGATGCCTTGAGCAGAAGTGCCACCGTGGGAATACTCTGGGAACCTGGGGGTTCCAGGTGGGGTACAGGAAGGATGCTGGGGTAGAGGGGTACAGTCTCAAAGAAATGAGCATTGCCTGAGCATTTTATCATCAGATAGCTTCTCACACCTGTGGCTACCTGCAGCCTGTGGGTGCAGCGCCCTTGCTTGGAAAGTTCTGGGAGTAGAGCCGTGGATGAAGGAAAGAGTGAACTAGGATTCTGACTGAGGAGACTGTGGACAAGGAGGGATAGATTTCAGGCTAGGGTACCTCTCGAGCGGAAGTCTTGTTCTTAGGTTTCGATTTCCCTGTGGCAGCTGGGCATCTTGCAGGCTCTGTGGGCCTCACAGTCTCCCTTAAGTGAAATGAGAAGAGGCTGAGCCTGGCCTCCTTTCCTTTCCCCTTCTTCCCTCTCTCCGTGTCAATTTGGCTGTCTGGCTACAATAGAGGCCTGTGGCCTCTTTTCTAGCCTTCCTCTGGAGCAGCAAAGGCTGTTTTCAACAAGCTCAGTGTCCTCTGGCCTCTGTGTCTTTTGAGCGCTGTTCCATACAGACTCCAAGAGCTCCCCAGGGGCCACATCTGGGCAAGGATGCCAGCGGGAGGGGCACTGTTTTAGAAGGGATGGAGAGGGGAGGACAGGTAGCAGGGAGACATTTCACTTCTGCTCCTTCAGTCAGCTTGGAGGAGGGGCCCTCGTACACTCAGGACTAGTACCAGTTCAGGATTGGGAGGCTATTGTAGCTAGGTAGGCTCTCCCTGGGCTGCCCACTTGTCTCAAGTAACCATGAACTCTTGCTTAAGAACACTGGGGGAGAGATGCCTAGGGACCTAACAACTCTTAGGAAATAGAAAGGCAGTGAGAGGGAGCTGACAATCCTCAACCAGGCTGGGTGTAAGTTTCGGCAGATCCTCAAGACCTTTTCCTTCATCCGCTAGCCGGAGCTCTCTGCTGGACAGTAGCATGAAGTCAAGGGACCCTGCCTTCCATGCAAGCTTTTGATGAAAGGAACCAGGATGGGTGTACTAAGGTTGAAACAGAGAAGCCAGGTAGAGCAGGGAGGTCCCCAAATACAATGTAAACCACATCTTGTCTGTAGCTCTTGGTACATGAAATAAAGTAGAAGCAAATGTTCTTATAGCCTTCTAGGGTTTCTTAGGGAAATTCACAGCACAGGAAACTAAATTCTGACCTAGCCAAACCCTTGACCATGAAGGTTCTCTTGCCTTATCTATTTCTGCAGGAAGGAACTGTGGAGGTGCTACAGTCCCCAAGAAAGATATCACCTTCATGCCTACTTAGGCTGGACAAGGGAGAAATTCTGCCTGCCAGCAGAACCTGGTCACCAGATCAGTTGACCAAGAGACTTACATGATGACAGGAAAAGCAAGTTCTGAGTTCAGGCTCAAACCCATGGACCTATAAATGCGTGCGTGCGTGCATGCGTGCATGCATGTGTGCGTGCTTGTGTGTGTGTGTGTGTGTGTGTGTGTGTGTGTGTGTGTGTGTCGGGGGGCGGGTTCCAATCTCTTTTTTGAGTGGGAGTTTTTATTGCTTTCTAGGCCTGTACCAAAACAGAACCAATAGTAGGGAATCTTGATGGGTGGGTGAGTCCCTTTCTTTTTCTTATAGGAGCTTCACCTGCTTCTGATTGCACCTGGTGAGGATTTCTGACCAAGTTCCCAAATGTGCAAGGGCATCTGGGAGTTGTCTGAATTGGAGAAGAAGAAGTAGGTATATCTGGGTGTGAGGAAGACTCACAAATCATTCATGTTCCAACATGTGGACAGTGACTTCCATGAATGTCACCAATGCTGCATGGCTGTCCCATGTCCCCTGCCCCCCTCTCCATCTGTTAGAATACTAAGGAATCTGATTTTTCTTTTTGTCTGTGCCTGACGGCCTAATTCAAGCTTCATTTGCCACTAGGTGTGGCCAAGTTCCAAAATAAAAATGAACAAAAGTGATATGACTTATCTCAAGATCACTCTCAAAAGAAGAAAGTCCATCTCCCCCCACCCTTCTGCTGGAATTCAGACTTGCTAGTGTTGCCACCTTGAACCACACAGCCCAGAGCCAGCCTAGGCCTGCCTGGTCTGGTTGGTTCTGTGTCAAAACTCCTGAACCTATAAACTAAGCTGTTCTGAGGAATTTTCTGTTTTTGTTTTTTCTGTCCCTTTGGGATCTTTTGAAAATTCAGTAACCATCATTTGAGACTATAGAAGTCAGATCTTGTAAAAGATGACTATAATCTGGAAAAGGGTGAAAGCAAAAACCTTGGGAAACTTTAGAGTATAAAAATGAAGACACTTAAATCCATAGTATTCGCACATTTATTAATGTAGCCCTCATAATGCAGATAGGCTTTGCTTTTCTGAGTAGAGAATGTCATCTGAATGTAGATTTCCCTCAGCTTCTAGTTTTCACATACAAAATCACAGCGCCCCCTGTCCGCCCACCCCGATCCAATTTTTGTAAGGAATTTCAGAGAATCTCATAGTGAGAGTCTCCCAAGGTAGAAGTTTCTATAAGGATTTACTTTCATGTACCAGGATAAAGTAGGGAAAAATAGACAAAAAGAGGAATGTATTTCTATATATACTGAGCTCTCAATAAAAGAAAAGATGGGGCAGAGTTAAAAGCCTCAGAAGTGGTAGTTCTAATCTTTGGTCTAATCTTTGGTCTTTCAGACAGGGCCAGTGGCCAAGATGGGGACTCTCCATTATTTGAAAATATAGCGATGTGGTCTAAGCCTACATGTGAGGATAATAGGTGAGTTTTTTATCACTTCCTTTCCCCAGATATGCTTCCCATTAGTTCCCTACCCGTTCATGACGAGTTACAGCTATTTTTAATGTTTCACAGATACAGATAGCTCCTCTATGTCCATTCTTGAAACATCTAAAAGGAGGTAGATGGAGGAGGGAGAGAAGGAGAGTACTTGCCTTAGCATTTTCAGCTTTTACTTCCTGGCTCCAATATCTTAATCTGGTCCTTCTTAATGTGTAGTAATTTTGAAACATTTCCCCTGTATCCTTGTCTATCTATTCTGACTCAGAAGAGATTTTTTTTTTTGGTAATACTGGGGTTTGAACTCAAAGCCTTATGTTTGCTATGAAAGCAAATTTTTGCCTTTTGAACCATGACTCCCATACTTTGTGCTCTATTTTGTAAGACAGGGTCTCACTTTTTGTCTGGATAGCCTAGAATTTTGATTCCTGCATAGTCAGGATTACAGCCATTTGCCACTTTTACCTAAGATAAGGTCTCATGAACTCTTTGCCTGGATTGGCCTCACACCTTTATCCTCCTGTCTCCCCAGTGCTGGGGTACAGACATATGCCACCATACCCAACTGAGGGAAGATCTTTGTTAGCAGTCTTCGCATCCCTCTCTCTGATGTTCACAATGGAATGAGTCAGAGGTACAGAATTGTTTTTGAAAAGTCTGGGATCATAGCTAAGCCCATTCACAGTATGATCCTTGAATCTGACTTTTCCCCCAAAACAGTGACCCTCTGGAAGTGCTGCCTTCCGGATAGGAAACAAGAGAAAGAGCTCATCTCTGCCATGCCACAGTCTGCTTCTGCTGTGGAATTATATCATCTCAGGAGGCATTTGTACCAATGATATGTACACTTCATTGAAAATATGCCCGCAGAACACTTCCTAGTCTTTGAACCCCAGAACATCAACGAGGTTCTTCTCACTTGTAAACTGGAGAACACAAAGCAGGTTACCCTACATTCACGAGTTGTGTCTTCCCTCTGGCTTTCCATTACATCAAGGCACAAGTCTGATTGATAGGTCTGTTATTCCCATAGTATACTTATTCTTTTCCTGTCATCTTGGTGACATTCTGTGCATGTGTAATCTGCTTCTTCAGGTGTTTGGAGCACGCAAAAACACTGCTTTATTAGCTGTGTTTTAAGTATTTATCTAAGAGCTCCATTTACAAATGTTTCATGAGCATTCAAATGTGTCCATAGGACATTTGGGTCCTTTGGTTGATTGTGCATAAATAGCAAATATCTATGGCTCAATTCTAAATATTAAAGGAAATGTTCACTTAATTTTAAGGAATTAATGAACACACCAAATAAAAGCCAGGTAATGAGTTTTCCTCCATCTGATTCATCAGTCAGACACAAGTGCCACACTCTTAGCAAAGAATAACAGGAAAGCCGGTTGACTAAATTCTATGGGCTGAGGTGTCTCTAAACACTAAACTCTAAAACACTGGACTGGCACGAAAGTTTAGAAGACCTTTCATGTTTCTACCAGATTTTTGCCACACCAGAACAGCCAGCCACCCAGATAAATGGAAGATGTGTCCTCTAGAGCCACTGAGACCTCAACTCTGACTTTCCTTCTTCACAGTGTTTGCAGCTGCCTTGTAAATAAAACTCTCAGCATTATATCAAGGCATCTGGCCAATTGATTCACTAACAGACAATCACAACTCAGCCTGTCTGGTAGATAATTACCAGCTTCAATGTCTCTTGCTTCTGTCAATAAACTTTGTAGTTGCACAAGGCCCCCACCCCCATGCCTGTGCTTCTCACAAGTGAGGAAACCAGAACTGTCCACTGGGTAGGTCCTTACCCATCAATTGTTTACAAAGGCCAAACATCTAAATAGCACCTCATGTTTACAGTTCCCCTTTCTCACAACCACCCTGTGTACAGACGAAGAAACTGAAATTCAGAGATAAAAATGACTCCTCAAAAAAAAAAATCAAGACATCTCATCCTTCTGGAGTCTAAAAAGCACTCGAGACCAGAAATAGCTGACTTTGAGTCCAGTGGCTTTTCAGTAAAAATAAAATAAAAATAAAAAAGAATACCCTCCTTTTCAGTAAAAATACTTCTAGTAACATCTCTGTACCACAAGACCCATCACAAAGCTGCTTTCCAATTAGTTTCCATGATGATGGCCAGAATTAGAAACTCTAATTACAACACTAATCCTAATACCTCCTCTCCCCTATCAGCTCAGGCAGCACTTATCTCCAAGGGCTAGACAGGAAAAAAAAAAGTCCAGAAGTTCTATTAAAATGTATCACTACAGTGAACTAAAAGGAGCTGTGAGACTGTGGATGCCTTTCTACACCTACAGCTGGTGCTTAGTCTTAGTGTAAAGGACCTTTGCTAGATTGTGGTTATTCCTTCTGGGTATTAACTGCCAACAGTTAACTGTCAACTGCCTGAAGCTGATGTCATGCCTGACCATGTGACTTGCTTTGGCCAATGGAATATGAGCAGCAGTGACATCTCTCTAAACCAGCAGAGGCTCTGAAAGGCTCACACTGACATCTTAGCACTCACTTCTGGATTTCTCATGAGATCATTACCTTCTAGAGACTGCTTGCCTTGACCTGGTCCTGCAACAAAACAAACAAGCAAAAATAGGGAGCAGAACGATCCCCACCCTCTAAAGATCAAGCAGTGTGTGCACTCATGTGAGCCACTGAGATTTGCAGGCTTGTTAACGGCAGCATGATTTCATGTCTAACCCAGCACACACATCATTTTGATGGAAATATAGGTCAGGACCACTGGATTCTAGACTCCTTGGAAACAGGTATCATTGATCTTTCAAAGCTAGAACTTTTCAAAGTAGCTGCCTTGTGATAGGTGCCAAATGAATCTTTGATGATTGAAGAGAAGGAAGAATGATCAGGGGGAATCTTAGAGGACACTATGAGTTCAGATCAGAGCCCAGATCTTCAGGATGGAAGCATGCCCTGCAAGGCTCACTTGGCTGTCTCTCTATGCTCTGATTTTACCAGTCCCACTGTGATCCAAGTAGTGCTGTGTAGATGGGACTAATTGCTTTAAAACATTGATTCATTTCCTACCATCCAAATCTGCACTTCCTTTTTAGAGTGCCAGATTCATCTGTGAGTCTTCATGTTTTGTATCTCCATGAAGAAACAACTTATGCTGTCTAATCAGGAAAGCCCAATAAGGAACATGACAGAGAAGCCTCCATTCCTTCAGTATGATGGCTTCCCCACCCACCATGACTTTCTCTTAGAAGTTAAGGACAGTTGTAAGCAACAGCTCTTGGCTCAAGTCGTCCACAAGAAGACTCTTGGATATTTCTTCCTGCTGTCACATTCTGCTATCTTTTGCACAATCCCATGGTAAAAGAATATCAGGGTAGTGAGGAGGGTGGTATCTGGGTTCAAAGGGATTTGTCCATATCTTGATTATACTACTCATATGGTGTTGCTTCCAGGGTGAGCTAAAAATGTTCCTTCAGAACTGTCTTAGGCCACCCTGTCCCTAGGAAAGTCAGTCAGTGAAGGCAGCGAAGGCAGAAGCCCATTTCTGGGACCGTGACTGTCTCTTTTAGGTCTAGGCTTACACTTTCAGCCTTTCAATAGAGCAGCCTGTTTATCCAGAATTGAGAAAAAATTGCTGGATTACAGCCCAGGTGCTGGAATACACAGGTTTGAAATAAAATATCTCGTGGCAGACCCGTCTTCCAGCTTTCAAACAATAGACACACATTTTCCAAGTTTGCCATGGGAAAACCTGACCTAAAAGCTCTTGTTGAATCACAAAAGTCCTCCAGAGTCACTGGTAACCATTCACCTCTTGACAGCTATGTCTTACCTAAACTATAACCCACACACTTTTGTCTGCTGGTATCAGGTAAAATAGAAGCCATCTACTGCCTGCCTGCCCCAAGTGGCCCATTTCCAGCACTTTTTTTTGTCCCTCTGGACTCAATCACTCCCCCAACGGATGCTCTTGACAAGATAAATATAAAATGATATTCGTGTTTAAATTTGCCTTTGAATCCTCAGGCTCTGCCTATTGCATTAGGTGGTTCCATTGGGTAGCAGAGGACTGAGGAAAGCACTTCTGCAAGGTCCCTTCTCAGCTCTCCCTTAAGCCTGTTTCTGTACAGCTCTGTAACAGGCTACGTCCTCAGCATGCTATACTCTGGCCAGCAGCTAAGTAAAGGACTCTCCACCTTCCCCCTTTCCCTTAGAAGCTGTAAAGCATATATAAAAGACTGAGGAGTTCTGAAAGGGGTTGAGACAAAATGTGAGAGATTACTTAAGATTTGACAGATAACCTAACTCAAGTCTATTCCCATAAAGCATATTCAACTTAAATTTCCAGTGACATCACTGGAAAAGCTTAATGCATGGGATTTCTTTTTTTCCTTTTTCCCTAAGGAAACAAACACAAAGGGCAAGTCCCACAAACAGAACTGTGTAACTTGTTTCTACAAAGCCTTGTTCAATGAGCTTGTCCTTAAAAAGGTGAGCTGATCTCAACATATATGCTAAACATGCCTGCTACTTTAGAGCAGGAAGAAGGAAACTTAAGACATCTGGCTACCTATGGGCCATTCTCATTCTCAGCACAGACAACATAAAAAGCCCTGGATACCAGAAATTCAGCCTCCTAAACTCAATTCCAATTCACAGTAGGCTTTAGAGAAAAGAAAGTAAAGGTCTGCTCATTTTGTCAGAGGTGCTATCCCAAATACTTCAGTTCCCTTGCAGGATGGGAGGAGAGAATTGCAAGGGAAAGACCAGATCCTTAGGCTTCTGGATGTAAGGGCCAAGGCCAGATAGTGGTGGTCTTTGCTGATGTGCTGGCTTTAGTCTCTGAACTTGCATATCTTACTGTCCTAGAAACTACTTCTTCACTTTCATGGTCATAGAGATAAGCATGACGACCTTGCCTGGAGCTGCAAAGACACCCCTGAGTTCCTTTCCATAGAGGAATGGGAAAAAGTATGAAAGGAAAATTTTAAAAGATGGCTCAAAACTTTTCCGAAATACACAGAAGTGAAAGACAAATTAGTAGTGAGTTAGTGAGTGGGCTGAAACTACAGTTGTCGGCATATTTAGGTGGCTAGTCCCATAATAGCCCATCTATTCCTCCTATTAACCCCATGAAGTTCTAGTACAACCATCAAGTAATAGATTCTATTGCAATCAGCCCTATATGACTGATGGGGAAACTGAGGTACCCAGTGTCCATAGTGTACCCAGGTGGCAAGCTTGCTCAGGGCCAGTTACAATGCCACAAAACTAGCTATATATTCAGGAAATGAATTGGGTACGTAGACACGAAATTCCCCAAATGAAGTCTGGATAAATTGGCTGGTAATAAGTATCGCCATCTCCTATTTCACAGCTGAGAGAGAACTGAGATTCTAAAACACCAAGTAGCTTACCAACTATCACAGCGTTTATGAGACAGGATTGGAATGCTAAGTGGAATTTCAGCTCTGGTGTTAAGATCTCACTTTCCCAAAGAGATCCCTTGTAGCAGGAGCTGTGATGGGCACAATGGTGCCATTGTGGGCTCTGGGAAGGCAGCAGAATGAACCTGTGCACAGACAGGCACTGTCCTGTGTCCTAGCACAGATGGCTGTCTCTGACTCCAAAACTCTGGCCAGTAGCCCTGTTCTCTTGACCTAGTTTGGCTCATCTCATTAGCTGTATGGCCTATTTCTTTCCCAAAGAATTATTTCATAACCTTCATTGAGTATCACGTACCAAACAGAGCATTCATGAACTTAGACATGAAAAAAAATTCCCTTTAAATTTGTAGCGCAGTATTCACGACCCAGGAAAGTTAAAAGCAGAGTCTCAGACCTGCCCTTTGCTTGCTTTCAGATTGGTTTCCTTTTTCCAGCAACTTAACTGCCCTAGGTGAGGGGTCTGGATCACTGTACCAAAAGCTTTCCAGCTGGTCTCTCTATGTCCAGAAATTTCCACACTATTAGGATTAAAATCTTTCTGAGCCCTGTGCTTTTTTAGCATGACATATTAAGTACTTCAAAAGTTGATTCTCTTTTGCCAATCAAATCCACTGTCCACAGAGAGCCTGGGACTCGGGAAAGAATAAGTGTAAGTGCTAGTAAGTGATATGGAGGTAGTAATTATGGAAAGTAATTAGATACTGTTGGCAGAACTGAGTGCAGTGTGGCAGAGGGGCTGCCTAGACAACTAAATGAGGGTTATTAGTCACAAAAGCCCCTTTCTCTTTCCCCTTCTGCTCCACAGATCTCTCGGCTTTTCAAGTGCCAACCTGCTGGTTCTGGTGTTTACTTTGTTATTTTTTAATTCTTCTTGTTGTTGCTGTAGGCCTGGGGCACTGGCTGACACTCTGACCCTTAACCAGCTGCTTCTGTGGACTCAATACCTTGAGGTACCTGATCTTTGTCTGTACCCTGTTGCCCCCCACCACCAAAAAACCCCACACTAAACAAATCCTATACCATAAGGAGCGTGGGGTTACACAGGAAAATGTGTTAAAATCCTACAGTTTTCTGACAGAACACAGCCCCTTATGTTTAGCTCCTAGCAGCCCTCCAGAAATGCAGTTAGGTATGAGGACACAACTCTAAAATTGGAGCTCACCCACTGTGGGCAGTCCCAGCATTGCCACCCAACTGCTCCCGTGATCTTTTCCCTGTACAAGCTGGAATACCCTCTTGCTCAAAGCCCTCCCTAGCTTCTCAGTGCCCAGAGTGACCTCTCACCTCCTGTCCCGGCCTCCAGATGTTCCTTAGGCTCACGGCTTAGCCTCTCCTCTTTGTCCACTCTCAGCCTCTTGTTATGCTTTGAGCCCCTGCAAGCGTCTCCACTCAGGACCTTTGCACTGGCAAGTTCTTTTCGTGAGAAAGCCTCCATTTGTAAGCTGGCTCCATTTTGCAAGGCTCAGTTCAAAGAGGCCTTTTCCATTGCCTTGGTAAAGGAACCCCGTGCACTCTAATCACTTGCTATCCTGTTTCTCTCTTTCATTTTCTTCAAAGAGCTGAAATGCTCAGAATGTGGTTGCTTAGTTGCCATCTATTAGAGGGCAAAGGCTATTTTATTCCCTGTTGGCTCCTCACACCTGGAGACCCTTGGAATGGTGAGCTGAAGGTGTAGCCTTCACCTGATTACCAGCATCCAGCCTTCACCACCTGCCAGGTTCCCCCTGGCTTCAGGAACCTGTGGTGGCCCTGACCTTCACAGCACACACCTGGTGTACCTGACGCTACTTGTTCATTAAGAGACACCTGCACTGAGGCCACCTACCAAGCAGTAGGCAGTGATTTCACAAAATCCAAGGCGCTATCTCTGGTTCTGAACTTCGGAGAGTTTTCGATCAAATGGGAAAAACATGCAAATAAATCATCAATTACAAGTGGTCCCTGCTGGGTGGGATGTGATGATATAAGCAAATCCAAAATGCCCAGGAAATAGAGAAGATGGTTTAGCTAAGCTTCCTAGAAATAACCCTTGAACTAAGTCTCATAGAGTTAGCACCAAGAAGCAAAGTAGTGTGTATGGTGAGGAGATGGTGCTTTTGACCACCTATTTGAGAGTCATGGTTTGGACACCATCCGTATTATACTCTGTACTGACCTAAGCTGCAGGCTCTGGGGAAAAATATGCTGCACAGGAATTTCTGGAAACCAGTTTATTCCGAATCTGTTTCCAATGAGCTGTGTGACCTAGAGCAGGTAATTTCCCCCACTGAGTCTCAGTCTCTTTCTGATAGTTGGTGAAAATGTAACTTCCCAACCCTTTCTCCTTGTTCTACAAGTTGTCAGTCGCACACTTATTACCCCCTAGTGCCAACAGTGTGCCAGGGACTTACCTGGTGCCCCCAGAGCAACAAGTGTTCTGAAAGACAACAGGTGGGATGTTATCTTTTGCTCTGGAGGCAGTTAGAATCTGAAAGGAAGGAAACAAGTCTAACAAATTAGGAAAGCCCCGCAGTTTTAGCCGCATGTCTTACATCATTTATGAATCATTTCATACATGTTGATCTAATCATTGTGACTTAGAGGCCAACTTCAGGGTCAGGATCCATTGCTCTGTTTCTTCTCCATAAAATCTCTCCCACCTTCTAACCATAAGACATTCATTTCATTGTCTGTAAAAAGAGGAAAGTAGGTGATTTACAGGGTGGTTGTAAAGGACTAAGGAAGCCATAGCACGCGAAGCACTTTGCCTAGGGCCTGATACAGAGGCCATCCAGTATAAACTACATAACCCATATTGATAGACACAGAAGGACTGGAATGTAGGCCAATAGAAGGGAGACAGAAAGGAGGCTGAGTAGACACTTCTGTAGGAGCCCTGGGTGGGTTTTGAGGAGGTGAATTCCCTGGGTGAGCAATCTGCAGAACAAAGGTAAATGCTGTTGTCCTAGCTAGGTTCTCCATCCCAGCGTTGGTACGCCGGCTAAGAAGGAGCCAGGGAAGAGTCATAGGAAGATACAGAAGATTCAAAGCAACTTCTTGAATGCGTATTTGTAGTTCCTCCCAGCTCAGAGGCTTAATTGTGGATGAGGTGTGGAGGGGAGAGGGGAGAGGGAGGGGGGGTTGGGGGGATGAGGGCGTGGGGGGCAGGGAATGGGAGGCTGTCCCACTCGGCCCCTGCTTGTAAATAGAGTCTCTACCTCAGGTGTATCTCACCAAGAACACTGGAGTCACAATTGCTCTCTGGCCCTGTTTGCCTACAGAACAGAGGCACTAGAACCAAAGTCAACACCTCCACGCAAAACCTGCTTGGGATGCAGGAGTATGACTCAGAACAGAATGCTATCATCTGGAAATGGTCACTGGAGTGGGCCAGCCAATCCAACAGAGAGCCCTCGAGCAGCCTTTATCGGAAACGCATGTGGAAAGTGCGAACCTGAGGACTATGTCAGAAACCTTGGGAGGTTCCGTGCTACTGGAGATCTGCCATTCACCTAGGAGATGCGGACTAACTTACAAATCAGTGGGTCTACAGCAAGAACAGGAAACGCAGCCAAGCAAAGCTCACCTAAGTCAGGACAATAGTGTCATTTCCTCTTGCCTCTTGCTGTGACCCCAACACCGCTCTGCTATGCATCCATGTTTTTTCCCATTCCTCCTTATGTCTAGGTGAAGATCACTGAAAAAAAAAAAACCAAAATTATTTATTTTGCCCTCACACCCTATTAATTAATGAAACCGTGCAGAAAAGACTCAGTGAAAGAAAATAATCCGTGCAGAAAAAACACCATCCCTCATGTCAGCCTGCACAAAGCACAGAAATGCCCCCTTCTACACTCCCAATATCCACCCCCACCCCTCACCAGTTTAAAGTTTGAGTTTCTTTGATCAGGGTACTGGAGAGAAGGGAGCTGGATGAGCAAAGGAACCTTAAATCTGGACCCTCTAATACTCAAGAGAGAGGAGCCACCAGTCCAGTCAGTGAAGCTCGTTTATTTGGTGCTGTATCTGTGAGCCCAGGCCAACTGGCCTAGGAGACTCCCCCCCCCCCCTCCCCGACCCGCCTGCCCTTGGATTAGACATAGGCCCTAAGCCTGGGAGAGGCCTGATTCTAGGTTTTAGAGCTGGTCCTGTTTGTTTCAGGGCCCATAAGGTCCCCTTGGCTTTGGGAAAGAAGCTGCACCTGCACCAGTAGGATTACTCCATTTTGGAAAAGAAGCTACGCTTGGGTCACGAGCACCAACAGGAAACGGCACTGGGTCTTGAAGCCCAGAAGCTTGAAGAAGTTGAAAAAAAAGATGAATTCCTTGGAAATGGGACCAGATTCCCACCAAGAGAACCAGCTGCCATAAGGAAAGGATTGGATTGGCATCCAGTGTATGCCTGTATTCAGAGGATCCCACCCCCACCTCACACCACACACACACACACACACACACACACACACACACACACACACACACACACACACACACACCCCATGAGGTGGCAGTGGAGTGCAAGGAGCTGTTGCTTCTCTAGGGAAAATTCGAGGTTCTTTCATACTTTCTTGGTGACTGTTGGTGAGAATGGGGTTTTAGAGTGACCTTTGAAAAGGAATTTGGTGTTGGTGAAGGCTGTCACCACACCCCTGTCTCCCAGGAACTTGACAAAGATGGTGGAAGATTTCTCCAGGTGGATGATTTTCCCACATTGGATCTGATGCCCCACAATCAGGAGAGGGATTCTCCCCCACCCTCACCCCTACCTCCGGCAGTGGAACATACATCCCTCTGGAGGTTTCCAGCTAATTACATTCTATAGATGGGTCTCCCCCTGTTGCCCCATCAACACCATTTTGCCAGGCCTTCAGCCTCCACACTAGAGGCAGCAATGACTACTCTCCTTTAAAAAGCAACTGCAAGGAAAAAAGCAATCAGTGGCGGGGTTGTCTGGCCAAGTGGAGACAACCAGTGCATAGATATAGATGTAGATATAATATAGATATGAACCAACTTCATTTGTGACTCAGATTTGATGAAGTGTACCAGAAGCTCAAATTGTATGAAAAACTAATAGCCATAATCAAGTCAATATCAATAATACAGGACAATATGACATTAGAAAATTAGTCACTACTAACACATATTTTACAGGTCAAAAAAAGAAAAATAAACTAGTACTTGTGGCTCATGCCTGTCCTCCTAAGCTACTTGTGAGGTTAAGTTTCAGGCTAGCCCAGGGAGGAAAGCCCAGAATATTCCCAATGGAAGAAGCTGGGCCCAGTGGCACGTGCCTGCCCTGCCACCTCAGCTAGAGTGGAGAGCAAGAAATAAGAGGATCAAGGTCGGGCCGGGAGTTTGGCCTAGTGGTTAAAGTGCTTGCCTAGCATGCATGAAGACCCGGGTTCGATTCCTTGGAACCACATACATAGAAAAAAGCCAGAAGTGGTGCTGAAGCTCAAGTGGTAGAGCTCTAGCCTTGAGAAAGTCCAAGGCCAGTGCTCAGGCCCTGAGCTCAAGCCCAGGACTGGCAAAAAAAAAAAAAAAAGAGGATCAAGGTCCACGTAGGTGCCTGGGCAGGAAGTGAGACCCTACTTAAAAAACAATCAGTGTTGATTATATATATATATATATATATATATATATATATATATATATATATATGTAATCCTAGCTACTCATACTACAGTTCAAAGCCAGCCTGGATGGAAAAGTCTGTGAGACTCTTATCTCCAATTAACCACTCAAAAGGCAAAAGTGGAGCTGTGGTTCCAGTGGTAGAGTACTAGCCTTGAGCAAAAAAACTCAGGGACAGTACCCAGGTCTTGAGTTCAAGCCCCAGGATTGGCATGTGTGCATGTGTACATGACTCAAGTAATGGAGTGCTGTCTAGCATCATAAAGCCTTGAGTTCCGTTCCTGGTATTGCCAAAATTAAATGGGGGGCGGGGGAGAAAGGGGGGGAGAAACAATCTTGGTATTTATTTAAAAATACAAGTAAACATCTTGGTGAATACTTCTTTAATACAATAAAAAATTAAGTGAGTACATAGAGTTCTAACATCTTGAAACAGTTAAATTTTAAGAATTAAAACATTAAGTAGGTCAAGTCACTGCTCTCAAGAAACTAAAACATAAAATGCCAACCCCAGTTTCCTTTTATATAGAATGGGAATTAATTAAAAGAAAATGGCTCAAATTAAGAAATTTGTATAATGTTCATTGTAGTGGCGTTTTCAGTAGCAAGTATTTAAAACTTAATGCCCAACAATAGAGAGCTATTGAAATTACTTCTCATTAACACAAAGGAATATTATGCACTCATTGCGGTGTGCATAATAGATGAGGTTTGTCCCTGACACAACTTAAATGTTGAAACTTTGTTGCCACTGTCATGGTATGGGCCCTGAAGAATCCTTAAGGCTTTTCTCAGGAGACTGGATTAATTCATTAAGGAATGGATTAGTTCCCATGAGCTTAAGCTATCATAAGGCATAGGGTTCCCTTTGTTCTCTTTTCTCTTCTGCATTCCCTGCTGTCATTATATAATGTTGTCTGTCACATTATAACATAATATGAGTGTCTCTCCAGAGGTGACAGCTCCATCTTTAACTCTCCAGCCTCTAGGACTGCTAATTTGATTAACCTCTTTTCTTTATAAACTCTCCAGTCTCTGGTGTTCTGCCATAGTAATAGAAAATGACCTAAGACACCCACTGTTTCATTCAAACCCACACTGTACAATAATCAAATGTGTATACATGAAATTAGTTTAAAGATAATGTAAGAATAGTAGATGACATGTAATAAGTGCAGACGAGGTTTCTCAACTGCAGGACTATTGAAGTTTTGGACTGGATAGGTCTTTCTTGAAGGCCTGAGGTGCAAGGCTTCGATCTCTATCAGATGCCATATCATGTGCCACCTCCCTTCCCTGTTTGCCCCAGTTGCCTCCAAAACTGTCCCCACACATTGCCAAATGTCCTGGGAAACATGTCAAAGTGTCCTGAGAAATGTCCTGGTCAGTCCCATACAATAATCCACAGTCTGATTGTGACTGTTTGAAAATGTTATGCACTAGCTGAAGGTAAAGCTCAGTAGTAGAGTGCTTGCCTAGTAGGTCTGAGGCCCTGGGTTCTATCCCCAGCACCATCCCTTCCCCACAGCAAAACGCTTATACATAAATAATTTTTTAACTGAGGGAGATAACACTTGAAGGAAGTCACTATTTTTTCCTTCTAATATAGTTCCAGGGTTTGTTTTTTTTTTTTTTTAGCAGTAAAGACATTCTAATTTTAAAATGTGTATTTTTTAAGCCTTTAGACTTGGGCCCAGCTCCTAGCCCAAGATAACAGCAGGGCTCTTGCATAATGTCAAATTCTCCTGATGGTTTGATACATGGCCTTGGCTGGCTTCATATGTCCTTTACACTGGCTCATCAAGATGACCAACTCTGCTTACACATATCTGAAAGGTCCAGGATGTGTGGGCCTTTGTACAGAGGAGCCCACAGGAAGATGTCACCGGTCTTTTTAAGCGTACAGCCCCCTCTACTTTGCACATCTAAGTAAGCCTCCTGCTGCTTTGACCTTGGGCTGGCCTCTAAGATTGGATTATCCCTATTCAGATGTTAACTTTCTCCAAAGGTAAAGTCATAGTGATCTTTGATTTGGGGCAATTGTCTCTATGGATCCCAGGGACAATTTTGTTCTTTTTTTTTTTTTTTAATTCATTTCACTCTTCCACTTTCACTGCTGGAAGCTACTTGGCAATGGCCTACATGATGAAGAGACGATTCTTTTCTGGTCTGTTGATTTGTGAGCATTTTGTTGAAATGCAGCAAAAATGTCTTCTGACAGATGCCTTTGGGTCCCTTGGAAGCTATACAAACAGTGGTAGAGAGAAGTGCTGGAATGCTATGTTGCTTTGTTGCACTGGTACTGAAGAACAAGTCAGACAAGGCATGGCACAGACTGACACAAGCAATCACCCAGTCACACTGCTGCCTCTGACGTCAAGAAGCTTTCAAGAGTAGGCCAACATACTTTAGAGTTCCAAGAATCTGAGTTCCCAGAGTGTCAGCCACCTAGTGCTAACAACCCACAAGGAGGGGGTCTGGATTTACATGCTGAAATTATGGGATCATAGGATTGAAGATATTCTCTGCACTACCCACAGAGGCCTGGCAGGGTCATGCTGTTGAAAGAAACAAGTGAGAAAGGATGGAAAATAAATCAGTTTGCACACTGTTTCCTTGTATATCTGCTCGATCTATCCTCTGTGATGAGAATAAAGTTGCAGTGTTTGTGATACTCAAATGAAATAAGAACCACAGTAACAGAAAATTCTTAGGCTAGTCAAGTAATCCTTTTAATTATCTTATATGGATGAATCTGTTAATAGTAAAAATTATATAATATATAAAGCAATATATATATAAAGCATCTGGCAAAGGAAGTATGCTAGTCTTAGAAACATAATTATCAGCTATGCTATGCCATGCTACATTAGTTTCCAGGAGTTAGTTTTGTGGTGACATATATTGGGATACTAATGAAGACCAGGAAAGGGAATGATGTAGTCAGCTAGCCAGGGCCTATCTATGTCCCTCCAGCTAGTAACATCTACCTTCCTCAGAGAGGCCTGACACTGAGAACAACCAATATACACGCTATATAGTGGTCACCCGAGCTAGCCTCTCTAATGTTTCCACAGCCTCTTATTCTCTTCTTGCAGTAGTCAAGTCAGCTGTCTCTCCTTTGTCCTGGGCTGCACAGCCCCTAGTGCCTGAGCTTTGGGTTTCAAACTGGGCAGGCACAATTACACAATACATCACAGGGGACGAGCAACCTCCACTACTCATTACACCCAACCAAACCTGTTTATTGTATGGTGTCACTTAGGATTGAAAAGTCATTCACTTTCCAAGAAGGAGATGAAGATAGATGTCTTCTGTCAAAAGGAAAGGGATGTCTGCCACTGGGCTAACAGCTTCTCCCCACAGGAGCTGGAAGAAACATGCAGGTTGTCTGTCTCCTCTGGTTCTGTCCTATGAGTAAGACAACCTACACTTCTAGACATATGCTTTTTCCACGCTCAGTCCTGATTTGGGAACCAAATCATGTGGCAACTCTTGGGTCTGAGCCATGGTGGAAAGCTAGTGTAGCTTCAATCAGGACATACCACAGGGCTCTATAAAACCAGCACTCAATAACAAACGCCATTTCTGCCTCCCTGAGCCTAGGCAACTTTCTTCTCTTGGAATCTGCTTCCTATGTGTAAAAGGGACAGCGTTACTGGGCCAGGTTTTAGTTGAAAATAATGAGATAGTCATCCACTCTTCATCTCTGACTAGATGAATGTTATTTTTCTTATATTGATGTAGATTAGAAGTCTGTTCTTTTTGCTCTATCATCTAGTAATTCAGAAGGTTTCACTTTTTGCTGGTGAAAAGATCCAATTTAGAAAAGTCCCTATTCAGGGTTGAGGATTTAGTCCAGTGGAAGAGCACTTGTCTAGTCTTGCACAGCCGTGCATTCTGTCATCAGCTCTGAAGAAAGAAAGGAAGAAAGAAAATCCTTGGCATAGGTAACACATGACTTGCCCTGCACATGAACCTGGCATTATGTAAATGTCCTTTGTGGATTTCCCATCCCCTCCTTTCTTTTGCTATTCTAACATAGTTACCATATAATGTGTTCCCAAAGGAATGTGTTAACCTTTCTGGATACTAATACACAAAAAACTTGGTCTCAATTCTCTGAGGAGATAAACCTTATTAATCAGTTAGCTCGATGATTCTTAGGACAGTGGACAGCGTGTGTGTGTGTGTGTGTGTGTGTGTGTGTGTGTGTGTGTGTGTAGTGTTGGGGCAAAAACTTTTGCCCCCTAGAACCACAGC
The DNA here is from genome assembly GCF_031878675.1 of Megascapheus bottae. NCBI lineage: Eukaryota > Metazoa > Chordata > Mammalia > Rodentia > Geomyidae > Megascapheus > Megascapheus bottae. Next base: position 56,620,611 of record NC_143517.1, read on the forward strand.
CAGACTAGGCTCAGCCCTCTATCTGTACAAAAAAGTTTAAATTAACATGGCCCCATCAGGAAGAAAAATGGATTCAGTGACCCCTAAGGTTATCTTCAGAGTATTGACATAAATTTTAGGTTTAAGTAGAGGAAGAGTTGGGATGGGGGGGCAAGAAATATGTGCAATTAGATGTCTGGCTTCAGCTGACATGGTGATATTGGTAAAAGTGACTTTTAAAAAGGGGCATTGTTTGAGGAGCCATTTGGGTTTTGGGCACAAGGTATTAACTTATTTTTGCCCCTCTCCTTTCTGGGGTCCCAAGGTATTTGGGGAGAGAAGTGTTCTAGTGGCAGAAAGGGACAAAGTGGAGTTAATTAGGCCAGTGCCTAGTGCTCTACTTCAATGCAGCAAAAAAAAAAGTAAAAAAAAAAATGAAAGAAACAAAGAAGAAAAGGAAGAGAGAGGAAGAAAAATGATCCCAACAGTGCCATAACTAAAGAACAGAATTTTTGAGAGAATTATTTTCTAGTTTAGCAGAATCCTGTCTTCACCTCTGTGCACTTCCTGCTGAGATGGAGGACAAGGAGATATGATCCTCTCCCAGTGACATGATGTGCTGCTCTGGACAGCCCCGCCATGAGCCAGAGCCTGCTGAGATAGGGCTAACAGCCCTAAAAATGATGCCCCAGTTACCTTGTCGAGAATAGGCCAACACCCAGGGTACCCACTCTACCTTACTGCGCATTTTCTGAATAGTCAGGGGCTCGATGCCATCATACATGTCATTGGTCATAGTGTAGATTTCATAAAGGAATTCAAAGGGATGTACCTATCCTTAGCTAGCTCGGGATGCTGCTGTGTGGAGACCTAAGATTTCCTCAGTATGAAGCTGTTCTCTTCCACTCAAGGATGACTTTTCTTTCTTTAGATGAGGTAAGGCAATCAAAAGGGGAAAGAAAGGGATGTATTCATTCATTAGTAAGTCTTCCCTGAGTAGTCACGTACTTCATTAGATGCTGGGGATGCAGTGGTCATTACATAATGAATGACTGCCTCATGGAGTTGATATTTCAGTCAAATGGAAACAGAACGAATGAAGTATGAAATGGAAAGACAGATTCCCATGGGGAGGTGGTCAAGATGAGGGAAAAGAATTAATAGCTCTTCTAATCATTAGCAATTCCTCTCCTCTTCTTCAGAGGTCCTTACCCCAGATCCACTTTCCATCTTCTTTCTGAAATTCCCTTAGGAAGATCCCTTTGACTGAGCTTCCAAACCAGGGCCTTGATAGGCTTGAGGGTTTTGACTATTTTCTCAAGACAATAGCTTGGCAAGAAATGTCATTATTGTCTTAACACAAAATCCTACTTTTGATTATTATTAGAAGCAAAATACCACTCCAGTTTGCTTCCTTTTAGTCCTTTGGTAACAAGTCATGCATGATATCCACCCCCAAACAGGTGAAATGGGGCACAAAATGAAACATACACATTAAAAACATGTATCTCCACAGTTAGTTACTTAGCTGCTATTGGGTACCAGACAGGTGCAGGATGCTGTTGAAACAAAGGTAAGTGGAAGGCTGCCTTTCCTTAAAGATAAGTTTAATGAGACTACAAACTGAAGAGTTGATGGCCACAGCAGAATGTATCACCAGAATAGCATCTACATTAGACAGAATCATTTCTTAGTGTGCAGAATCTACCATCCAGAGCTTTCTTGGTTTTAAGAGCACCCCTGTTGCTTGCTGTCATAGTTTTCTAGGGTTTCCATAACAAAATACCACATAATGAGTGACTTACATAATGGAAATTTATTCCCCACAGTTCTGGAAGCCGGAAGTCCAAAGTCAAAAGAAATGGGCGAGGCTGGTTTCTCCTGGCTTTTCAGGTGGTCACCTTCTGGTTGTTCTAAGATGGTCTTTCTTCCATACACAGACATCTGATGTCTTCTTTTTTCATGTCTAAGTTTCCTCTTCCAAGAAGGATGGATGATGATTGTATTGGCTTAAGGCCCAAGCATATGACCTCATTTAAATTCAATCATCTCTTTACAAGGCCCATTTCCAAATACAGTCACACTGGTGTGGGGGAAGGGATAAGTCCATGAATGTGGGGCAGGTAATCGGCAGACCATAACCTTGCCCATTTCCTGCTGTTAGAACTAACCAAACATAACCAAAAACACTCGCCATGTTTTCATGTTTCCTTAAACTGGAAGGAGGAGTTCCTATTCTACCATGTTGAAGTCTTTAAATAATGCCTGCCCACCTGCCATTTTTTGGTTGTTTTACAAACGACTCAGAAACCCAGGCATCTCTCGTATCATTAGGATTCGCCTTGCTATTAAGCACAAGAGATAGATGTAAGGTTGTTATTTATGTCCTACCTCCCTAGCCGAATAGGCTCTTGGACAAATACGTGTTATCAAAATCAATAACATTCTGCTCTGAGATCTAAAGAGAGCATTTTGATGAGGAAGTTAAGAAGAAGGAAGAGTCTCAGGGGGAACTGACAGACAAGTTCCAGAGAGAGGCTGAAGACAAAAGGGCTTTTCAGCCGAGTTGCAACTACATGGCAGACATTAGCCAGGAAGTATTTTCATATCATTCCCACATTAATACCAGCTCCATGTTCATATTCACTCGTTACAAACTCCACCGAAGGAACTTTCCACATGTGCTATTGTTTGATTGAACACTGTGAAAGGGAGACTGAGACATAGGCTGTGGGGGGCGAGGGGGAGCTCTTCTCTCTTCCTCCACTCCCTCCTATGTCCAACGCACAGCTTTGGATCCAAGTCAGGTGCAGAGACGCAGGACGGAGAAATGGTGATGAGCTGACCCAAGAAAGTGGACACACTCACTTGAGAGTGTTTCAGGACATGAAATCAACAGATGTGTTCCGTGATTGATGGTGGATTAGGGAGAATAAGTTAACGTTGCTGCACAAGGTGCCTGGGGATGGGGGTGGCTGTGATAGAACAGGTAAATGAAATGGAGACCCCTGAGCACAAGCAGGGTTGTTAAGGGCTTTCATACTCTCCTTGTCCAAAGATGTCTGGGATTACCCTCAAGCTCTTTGTGTCCAGTTCCTCAAATCTGTAATCATTTGTAATACCAGTCTGTTTTATGCAGATGAAGGGGGCAGGTTAATGTACATATGTATAGGATGGTGTTTAGGCTGTGGTGAGCACAAACCACGTGCAATTCTAGCTCCCTTTCTACTCCAACTCCAGATCTGTCCATGTGCCATTAGTATCTGTGGAGGATTTGTTCCTGGGGGCTCCACAGATGTTAACATCCAATGGTACTCAAGTCCCTTATGCAGAGTTATGTAGATATGTGCACAGAACATATGGCACATTCTCCTCCTGTATGCTTTCAATCCTCTTTAGGTTACTCAGAATACCTAGACAGTGTCCATGCTATGCAAGTACTGTCACATTGTTTTACTTTAGAAGCTTCGATGAGAACAGTCTGACATCTCACATATTCTGTATAGATGCAATTAAAAAGAAACCTTTTAATCTACTATTGCTGGAATCTGCAGCTGTAGAATCAAAAGACGTGAATGGCTTAAATGTAATTCCACAGATACTGTTCAAGTTGGTTCTTGACAATATCAGAATCTACAGGGATAGGGTAACAAACAAAAGACGAGGGCTGGGTGGGGTGGAACTCAGTGGTAGAGTATGTATTTGGCATATGCAAGGCCTTGATTTTCAATCCCCAGCCCCACAGGAGACAATCCAGGGCTAAATAAGGTGACATAGGCAGCTGCTAATTGCCAATTGGCTTGAAATCTTGCTGATTTTACAGTTTTAAGGAGTCCCCAACCTTGATTTCCTGCATTTTTTCAGGGTCTGGGAATGTAGCTCAGTGGTAGACTGCTTGCCTAGCATTTCTGAGGTCCTGAGTTTTACCTCCAAGCACAAGAAACAGAGGGAGAGGAAAGGAAGAGGAGAGAGAAAAAGGAGGAAGGGGGGAGGGAAAGGAGGAATGTAGGAAAGAAGGAGGGAGAATGGAAGAAAGGGAGGGAGGAAAGGAAGGAAAGAAGAAAGGAAAGAAAAAGTAAGAGAATCAGGTACGAGTTGAATCATAATGTGTGCTCAAACTCCATATTTCCACCTGGTATCATCATCTCTCAGGTTTCTGTGTAATTGGAGACCAAGTTACGGCTTCAAGGAATTGATCTTCTATATAGCTAGGAATAAGGACTGTCTAATCTTTATCTTTTGTCTTTGGGAGGAAGACTGGCTTGCAATAGGCTGGGTGCCAGAACAAGGACATTTGAAGACAGCGTTAGAAGAAATCTGTGGCTGAGAATAGGGACTTTTTATGTTCTGGAGGGTGATATGTTCTCTCTCTCTCTCTCTCTCTCTCTCTCTCTCTCTCTCTCTCTCTCTCTCTCTCTCTCCTCAATGAATTACAAATGGTTCATGTTAAAGAGTAGCTGTGTTCATATTTGTCTGTTAAGACCTGGGTTTATTGGGGTTGAATCTAACTCTGGTATAAGATGGCTTTATTTTCAGACAAATTCTTGGGAATTATGCAGTTGGTTTGCTCTGCATCATAACTTCCATTTTGCTGCAGGCTTTCCAAACAGTTGCCTCTGGAGCCACCTGCTGACACAAGGCAGAATCCTGAGCCTTTGCTATAGTTAAGGAAAGAGCCATATTCAGCTAATATTACGACACACACAGTCTACACTTTGCCTTAGGAGTCCCTGAACTTGCTACTGTTTAGGGGTCAAGTTGTCTTAACACATTTCTTGGCTCTGTAGATACTTTAGTCTGGGGAACGGAGTAGCCTTGTGAGCTCTTTCAAGGCTCAAGAACCTTTGGATTCATCTAAGATGGAACTGCTGGCATGGTTCAGTTGGAAAGAGACCGTTGACAGACAAAAGACAGTTGACGGGGGAAAAATTGCTTCTCTTGCACAGACTGTCATCTTCTTATCCCCTATGTAAATACTCTTCCTTGTTTAAAACAATCATCTTTCCAGAATTTTTCATGTCCATGCAAAGAACAAGCAGTGCAGATTCTGAATGTATCTCATTTTCTTCCATTATCCAGCCATATTCCTTTCTTCCCCCCTTAATGATATGATCTGATAAACTTCCACTTAAGGAAATTAATTTTTCGTGTTTGAAGATTTTTCCATGGAAGTTGGATTGCTGGAACGAAGAGTAAACACCATGCTAAGTTCAACTGGAAAGCAAAACAGATGTTTCTTACCCTCCTGCTCAGCCATGTGGTGTTTCTCTCCCTCATAACTTAGCCATAGTGCATGGAGTTGCCTTTATAAATCTCTCAATATCTGAGGTTGAAAATGGCATCACCATGTAATGGCCTTTTAGATTTCTACAAACTCTCTGTTCATATCTATTTTCATTAGATTGCTCTCTTTATAGATTTTAAGCACTCTGCTACAGTAAGTAGCAGAATGACACCTATTCTGTGACTGTTTCTAAATTGCATTAAAAATGTGCCCTTTGATTTTGGTCTATGGTGTAGTTATTGTATCCATGTTGAAACATAAGTAATCTTTATTTAGCTTAATTTGCTCTCTTTAGAGAGACCGTCCCCAATTTAAGACTATTTTGGGATGTTTGCTGTTTGTTTTGGTTTGGTTTTCAGATTCAGCCATGCTATATTTTGCCCACTCTAGCCTCAAACTTTTAGTCTCCTTGCCTCCATAGCCTGAGTGCTAGGATTACAGGCATGGGCCAATATTATTCTTATAGCTTCCCTTTATCTTTGTCTTTCTGATGGTGACTTACCTTCACATCATTAACCTGCCATTTTAGTAAAGGATTGAGATTAGTGAGTCCTGAGTTACATTCTAAATAATATATTCTAGATGGAGAAACTTCAGAAACATCATTGATTGTATATTTTCAAGACGGGTGATATCTCCAAGGAAACAAAAAAAAAATGGGTCCTCAGATGGATAGAAAGAGCAGAGTTGTGGAGAGGTGCCTTTTCTGCATAAGAGGAACCACAGGACAGGCAGCCTGGGGCTGTCATTTTCTGAGGTCTGCAGGGGCAGTGGGCTAGCAAGACCCTTCCCTGTGCCACATGTCATCCTGTTAATGTCAGCAGGTCAAGATTTGGTGGTTTTGTCTGCTGACTGGTTTTTAAAAATCTTAACCACTGCTTTCAGCCATTGGGTTCTCCTATCTTACTGCCTCATCCCTATGTTGCTAGTAGACAATATCTGTGTGTCCTCCATATCCGTACTCCTTATCCAAGTGTGAGGTCAGGGAGAACTAAACAAGACTGACCATGGACTTGCTTCAGCCATCCTGGGATTCTCTATAATCTTTCTGCCTACCACTTCTGCCTCCTCTTGCTGTGAACGTGTCAGCAAAATTTCCTCAGTCATAATTTTCTTTCATGTAAATGAGAGAACAAGCTAATGCCACACAATGAGGTGGAGTAGGAAGCCTGAGATCCAAGGCCATCTCTGCAATCAGGCTTTACTAGTTACAGGCAGGAAGGTGAATTCCTGTCTCATACCCAACAAGATATTCTATATTGACTTCTTAGTTTTCTCAGTTGGCTAGTTGGTTTCAAGTCTCCAAACACAGAGCATAAGAATGTATACATAGAATACAGCATAATAAATAAGATACAGGTTGGGGAAGGGAAAAAAGTTGAAACTTCCTATGTGTGTCAAAGGAGGCTAACTAGGAAAACGTCTTTTGAGCTGAGACGAAGAGGAACAAATACATTCTACATGGTGGGGCAGAGGAGGGGGACAAAGGTGGGGCAGTGACATTATGACAGAGAGTAAGGCACAGAGGAATGAAAGAACCATCTATGTGTTGAGAAGTACAAGCAGTTTAGCAACCAATGGGAAAAACTCAGTGCTTGTAAATGAGGCAGAACTGTGCAAGGTATAGTAGTTCATACCTGCAATCCCAGCACTCGAGAGGCTAAGGCAAGTAGGTCACAAGTTGAAGATTAGCTTGAGGTCCATAAGTCAAATCCTTTCTCGAGAGGAGGAACTGCAAATTGGATACTATTGCTTTGGAATTCATGTGGGTGGCTGAGTCGTTTTCTTAGCTTCTTTCATAACAGTCAAATTTTAGAGATTTTTTTTTTTGCTAGTCCTGGGGCTTGAACTCAGGACTTAGGCTCTGTCCCTGAGCTTCTCTTGCTCAATGCTAGTACTCTACCACTTCAGCCACAGTGCCACTTCCAGCCCTTTTCTATTTATGTGGTACTGAGGAATTGAATCCTGGGCTTCATGCATGCTAAGCAAGCACTGTACCCTAAGGCACATTTCCAGCCCATGTAGAGATCTTTTGTAGAGCTCCAAAAGTCAGTCTCTTCATGGCTTTGGCGCCTATGGAGTTCAGTTGACATAATACAGAAATCTTGAGGCCTTGAGTGTGACGACTATGTAATCTCCTCTGCTAGGCCAAAATGTGTCCCCAGACTTCTCCATGACTTGACTGACTGTGCTTGTTGTCCTTAGCTTCCTTGTATGACCCAATCAAGGCCTGTGTGACTCTGCTATCGCATTGTGTAACAAAGAAGTCCTCCACCTCACACTCTGGAGACCTGTAAAGACCTTTGGTGGTTTGCTGAGACTAGTCAGGCCATGTTTTCCCCTTCACCAATTTTTCTGTGACAGTTGGCCCATAGGCAGAGTCCAACTCCAAGGGCAACAGCTTTCTTCACTTGGCACTGTGGTACAACACAGCCACCCCTGGGATGGGAGTTCTGTTTACAAATCTACTGACAGTCTCTGCCACTGATGATCAGTTTTCCTACAAAGGTCCATATGCCCCACTCTTAAGTTAATTTTGACTTAGTACTAATGAGGTTTTTGTGGCAGAGAACGGAAATGTACCTGAGGTGACATAGAATAAAAAGATTGATTGCAAGCATCACAGGCTTCTGGACTCATTGAAACAGACTGTAAAAATAGCTTGTTAGTATGCCTATGTCTTCAATTGTCTGAAAGATGAAATCTTTAGTGTTCTCAAATGTGTTATTAGTCTGTTCTACAGTACATGGACTGGACTGTGTAGAAAATCGAAATTCATGTTTCTATTGTTCTAGAGACTGCTTGCCTTGATGAGGATCAAGATCCTATCAGTAAGTTGGGAGAATGGCACATATGCTTGTGCAGTTGCCTAGTAAGGTTAAAGCCCTGAGTTCAAATTCCAGTCACACACACACACACACACACACACACACACACACACACACACACACACACACACACACACACCAGTGTTAGATGGCCTCATCTCACTGTGTTCTTACCTGGCCTTTTCCTCATGTTTTTGGAGAAAAGAAGGGGAGGAGAGGAGAGGAGAGAGGGAGGGAGAATGGGAGAGAGGGAGATGGGCAGAGGAGAATAGGGAGGAGAGAGGGAGAAGGGGGAGAGAGAAATTATACAGGTAGGCTTAACCAAAAGAAGTCAGAATAGATATTGAACAAACCAAACGATTTCACAACTACCCAGCATAGCTTCCAAAATAAAGGCGAAGTTATTCATTGCAGTATTAGATTTCGTGGAAAAGACTTGGGAACAACACTGAGAGCTTATTAAAAATAATGGAATACCATGCAACCCCAAAACTCTAAATGACAGATTTGGTATTAAAATTAATGAGGTTATGGGCTGGGAGTTTGGCCTAGTGGTAGAGTGCTTGCCTAGCATGCACGAAGACCCGGGTTCAATTCCTTGGTACCACATACCTAAAAAAAGCCAGAAATGGTGCTGAGGCTCAAGTGGTAGAGCCTTGAGAAAGTCCAAGGACAGTGCTCAGACCCTGAGCTCAAGCCCAGGACTTGCAAAAAAAAAATTAAAATTAATGAGGTTAAAACTCTCCATGAGAGGTTAGGTGACAAATACACAGTTTAGAACAAAGTGAATGGCTATGTATGGTCTATTGTATGTAGTATAGGAAATAAATGAATACGACTCTTCTACTGTTGCCTATGCCCCAGTGTATATAGGCAGGTTACTAATATTTGCTCAAAAATGATGATAAATAATAAATGAATTAATATATGATCAATAGAAACCAATAATGAACACAAAACGATGGCACTGGTTGCCATGGAGAGAAGAAATGGATGGGACCACCCAAGTGGGAAAGGGCCATTTTGCTATATGTGTAGGTACTTGGGAGTTGTTTATTTAGAAAACATTCTGAGACAAAGTTTAGTATCCACCATATTTACTGAATAGTACTCTTGGCATTCATAACTTCGGAAGGGAAAGAAGGAATCAAGTTGAGAAAAAACCCATTGGGAACTCAGAAACTGGAAAGGTTCATTTTACCTGCTTTGGGCCAAGGTGACCAGGTTTGTCTAGCTCTACTTTTTAAAAACTTTTGTTATTATAAAAGTGGTATACAGAGGGGCGATAGTTACACAAGTCAGGCAAATGAGTACATTTTCTTGTTTTCATGTTATTGTAAGGTGATGCACACAGAGAGGTTACAGTATATAAGTCAGGTATACGTACATTTCTTTGTGAGAAATATCACATTTTCCCTCATTTTCTCCCAGTTTTTCTCTCCTGACTTCCCTCGTCCACAAGTTGTACAGTTCAGTTTCAGTATAGTGTCTAGTGCATCTCTATCTCTGTCTAGATCAGTCACTGGGCTGTGGTGGGCTGCCTGGAAGGCTGTGAGTTTGGGTGGGTCTATTCTCTGAAGCTGGGCATTGGCACCAGGAACTGAAAGTTTTGAGCTCTCTGTTCCATGCACTCTCAGAAGTTTGGTGACAAGTTCAACGTGATGGAATAGTGAGTGCTACAACTTCAGGCCCATTACTCTTGGCGATCTGGCCTCTTGATATGATCTGCTCTCTCCTACTGCTGTTATCTCACTTGTTGTGCTCCAGTTTCTTGAGCATGACAACCAGGTTCATAACTCCAGATCTTTTTTCTTGCTGTTCATCTCTTATATAGCAGAATGGTTTAGGTCTTCCCTTCCTTTGTGTTTCTGCAGAAATGATCCTTTATCAAAGGCTTCCCTGAGCATATTACTGCAACCAGTGCACCTTTCTGAGCTTCCCACCATGTCTGGTTAACTTATGTCAATTCTTGTTCTAATAATTTACTTTTACTTTTTTCTTTCTTTTTGCTATTCACTAACAGTCTGCCCTTCTTTGTACTAGGCATTGCTATATCCTCTAAGATAATATACTAACCTGAACATTGTAGGCTTTCAACAAATGTATGCTAAATAGATGTCAGACCTCTAGGGTTCAAAGAATTGTGAGCAAAATCAGAGGCTGGCACTGCCCTCATGGAATTTGCTGTCTGGATGGAGAGACAAAAGAATGAAGTGAAATCAACAACAAAATCATTGGAGACACTGGCAATTTATTGTTCTTGTAGGAGAAATGTTAAGGTTCATGGAGACTAGAGAAAAATGGGAACCCTGTTAAAAAAACAAGCTGAGGGACAATGGTAGGGTGGGACAGGAGAGTTCAGAGTTGATTGATGGTCTAAAGTTTCCAAGAAGGAAGAAAAAGTGCCAGTAACTGGGCTTCTGTTCCGGGGAGGTAGCAGAGGAAGAAAGGTAGTCTTGCAGAGAGACAGATTTGTATGTTTGGCCAGAGGCCCGCTGAGGACTGGAGGGTGGGAAGACAGCCCAGCCCGGCCCCTGCCCGTGTCACTTCTCGGGGACCAGTCTGTGAGGCAGAGCAGACAGCCAGACGTCATACTGTGTTTGCTTGCAGATGTTTATTTTCGACCCGCACCGTTCTGTAACACTGTTCTGTAACGTGTGTAAACCTAGCCCTGCTCGACGGGCTGGCTCGCCCCGGCATTGGGTTTGGGAATACATACATACATTTTGAAAAGAAAATTTAAGAAGAAAAAAAAAAAAACCAACCCAAACGAGTCCAGCGTATTGCGGGGATCATTTACACTGGGAGATCGTGCTTGGCTGCTTCGGCTCCCTGTTCTTGCTTAACAGGTGGTGGTGTGAATTTCAACTTTCCAATCAGGTGGAAACCCAGTCCTGTTTACCACTCTGTGTGTTGTGCGACTGGGAAAACTTTTCTTAATGTCTTCTTAATAAAGTTGATGGTACACCACGGGCTGTTTTCTGAGAATTATGTGAGAGATAGGTGCAAGTTATTCACTTTGATACCTGGCATTGAACAAGCAAATATATATATATATATATACTTACAAAGAAAGGGGTGTGTGCATGTGGGTGTGTGTTTGTCATTTTAGACGCTACGTTTTTTTTTTTCCTAAACATAGTGCTTTTCTTCAATTCTGAAATGTTATACCATCTATGACTCCCTTTCAGGGACAAATCACACCGTCTAGTCCCTTATGTGTCAGGGCTTGTATCGGCTTTAGAAAATGAACGTATATTGTGCTTACGATGCAATTGGAAAGCAAGGAAGAAGTCCCTTCCCTGGCTCCCTTTTATATCTAGGGGCTATTGTTATAATGTAGTCAAATTCCCACCCCCCCTTTTTTTTTTGCTGATTACTGGTTATATAAGTCTTTCATTCAAAATTCATTCCAAATGATTCTTTATTCTGTCAACAACTAAGCCATTCTTTTTTTTCATATATATTTTATTGTAATTAATAGAAGGGTTACATTATATTCACCAGATAGAAGGTGCATTACTTCACATACATTGAAACCCTTTCTCATGTCATCGTCCCCATTTCCTCCCCCCCCATGTTGCTTTCCCCCCTTCCCTATCCAATTTCAAATAATCAATCAAGCATATATACAATATATCAGATAACAAGGTGAAATACTGTAACAATATGAGATAACCAAGGAACAGCAAAAGAGATGAGAGATAACCTCTCTCAACTAAGCATTCTTTTGAAATTAAAAGATCCTTTTTTTTTTCTTCTTGCTCTTCCTTATACGTGCATATAAATCCCAAGAAGTCTTTATATTTATTATTGGCACCCCTAATCAAGGAACAGGTTTTATCAACTAAAAATGTTTCTAATCTGTGAGTGAACAGCAAGGGTTAGTATGCTTGATCCTCAGGCCTTTAATGTGAAGCGAATTACAATTAATATAGATAATAATAGATAATTGAAGATTTATTTAAAAATGACCTTTTTAGAATAGGTAAATTGGAATAACTCTTAATTCTAAATATTTGCCTTTGGGATACAATTTCCTAAATGACTTCTAAGGGCCATATTTCTTTATTATGGTGCGCAAAGCATTCTGTACTTGCATTTGTTACCTTTGTAAGAGTTGAAAAGGAAGGAGCAGGACAAAACTAGAACAAATACCTTCAAATGTGACACCTGTTTCCTTTCCTCAGGGTTTCTGATCCCAAGCCTGGCTGTGATTGTTGAAATGGAGTAAGGAAGAAAGATGTTAGTCCCAGATTCTAATGGCTTCACCAAGAGGTAGAGTTTGGAAAGCCTATTTACAGGTGAGGGAATCAAGATGTGCTCAATCTTTAGGGAATTTTTAATAAGCTGTTCTAGAGTACAGGGGAAGAATGAAATAACAGAATGAGACAATTTGATTCTGTGCTTTGCCACTTATAAGTTAACTCAGACACAGTTCTAGCTTGTGTATATTTTAAAATTAAATATAATTTTCAGGAGATATAAACTGAATATTAATGAGATATTATAGTAATTATTGTATTCGCTCATATTTTAACTATTGTCCAATTTTTACTTCAGATGCAGCCCTACACAGTTTCACTCCACTTAGGTGCCCATTTTTTTCTTTCTAAGTCTTCTAGAAAAGATCGGCACTGGCTCATGCCTGTAATCTTAGCTACTCTGAAGATCATGATTCCCTTCAAAGCCAGCCTGGGAAGAAAGCCTGTAAAATTCTTATCTCCAGTTAACCACTGAAAAGCTGAAAGTGCAATTGTGGCTCAAGTGGTAGAGTGTCATTCTTGAGTAAAAAAAAAAAAAAATCTAAGAGACAGTGCCCAATTTGTACTCAAGCTCCACTTTGTTTTAAAGTCTTCTAGAAGTTTGTACATTTGATTTTTATATTGATGTCTCATTGATTTCTGATGGTTCAAATACTTTGTCTGTTGTTAATAAGGACAACAAATTCACCTGATGCTGGTAACCCCGTAGAGTAAAAGAAGGAACACTAGCTTTAGAACTTTTTACTATAAAATACATAGGTTTAACATTGTTACTTACTCCACCACAATTCAGAATTTCTTTGTCTGGCAGAGATTAGAGAATGTTTACAACTTTTGTTTATTTTTACAGATGAAAATAAGACTACTTTAAGAACTTTTCTGCACAATAATCCCGATATAAACTTAATGAGAATGCTTCAAAATGGTTTAAAAGATTTGGTCCACAGAATCCTACGCATGATGATAATGAAGAAGTACTTCTGATAATGTTCCGAGGAGATAAGATTTGGTGTCAGAATTTCTTTTTTTTTTTTTTTTTTTTTGCCAGTCCTGGGCTTGAGCTCAGGGTTTGAGCACTGTCCTTGGACTTTCTCAAGGCTAGAGCTCTACCACTTGAGCCTCAGCACCACTTCCAGCTTTTTGCTATGTATGTGGGGTACCGAGGAATCGAACCCGGGTCTTCATGCATGCTAGGCAAGCACTCTACCACTAGGCCAAACTCCCGGCCCTGGTGTCAGAATTTCTATGAAAATGAGGTTAAGTCAGAGATTTGGGGAAGTTCTACAAAGAAAGAGAATGGTATACTGCATCTCCAGGAAGGGGGCCCCGGAGATCACACCAAGTCTTCTGTTCAGCCACACTCATCTTTCGGAGATAAGCCCTACAAATGTTTTGAGTGTTGGGAAAGTTTCAGGAATAGTTCTCATTTGCATACTCACCAGAGGACCCATTCAGGAGAAAAGGCTTATAAATGCTGAGTGTGGGAAATGCTTTTCTAACAGTTCTCACCTAATTCAGCATCTAAGAACTCACACAGGAGAGAAGACATACCAGTGTGCAGAGTGTGGGAAAAGCTTCAGCAATACTTCCCATCTAATTATCCATGAAAGAACTCATACGGGAGAGAAACCCTATAAATGTCCTGATTGTGGGAAGCATTTCAGTAGCAGCTCCCACCTTATTCAGCATCACAGATCACCTACAGGTGAAAAGCCGTATGAGTGTCCTGTTTGTGGAAAAGGCTTCAGCCACAGCTATGTCCTCATTGAACACCAAAGGACTCACACTGGAGAGAAACCCTACAGATGCCCAGATTGTGAAAAGAGTTTTACACAGAGTTCCAGTCTGATTCGACACCAGCGGGGACACACAGGTGAAAAGCCCTATAAATGTCTTGAGTGTGGGAAAAACTTTGGTTGTAATTCTGCTCTAACAAAGCATTGAAGAATACATACAGGAGAAAAACCGTATCAGTGTCCAGAATGTGGGAAGAATTTCAGTTGAAGTTCAAACCTTCTAACGCACCAGAAAATACACACAGGTTTGAATGCGAAGAAAGCTTGCCTCAGAGATACAGTGTGATAGAAGGATGCAAAATCCTGCCAGGAGAGAAACTGTATAAATGTTGTGAATGTAGAAAGAGTTTTGGCCTTAGCTCCCATCTCATTAGACATCAGAGAACACATACTGGGGAAAAGCCTTATCGATGTTCTGAGTGCTAGAAAACATTCAGTCAGAGCTCTACCCCAGTGATCCACCAGAGAACACACAATGGAGAGAAGCCTTATAAATGTCCTGATTGTGGTGAGCACTTCAGTCAGAACTTTATCAGGCACCAGAGGACCCACATCGGAGAAAAACCCTACAAATGTGCCAACTGTGAAAAACACTTCCGCAGAAGTGCTTACCTCAGCCAGCATCAGAAACGTCACATCAAAAAGTCTTTTGAATCTCCAGAAGGGAGAGGTTTTCCCCATGCACGGACGTGGAGAAGCTGCTCAAGGGGGGTGGCCCTAAGCCCGTGCTTTTCACCCTCAAATTCATCATCCTGAATTCCAAAGCCTGCTGGTTTTTCTTTTCCCCATATGGGACCATGGTGCCCTGAGGATTCAATAGGTATGGAGAAAACCCCAAATCTCCAAAGGATGGGAAGAATCAGGCTTCCCAGATATAGGATCTATCCAGACACCATCAAGGATGAAGAAAAAGAATTTTGTTGTGATTGTTTTAAAGCAAGATAGAAGCAGCTCCAAATAAAAATTCAGAGAACACCACCAAGGGTAAAGAATAGGACACGTGAGAACATTATCTTGACCAAAACCAGAATAGGAGGTAGAATCTTGAGTTCTGTTTTTAATGTTTGTGACAGTACTGTGATTTGAACTCAAGATTGACTTCTCTAACTTGAGGAAGAAGCTCTGCCATTTGAGTCATTCCCTCAGCTTGTTTTTAATTTTTGACAACCCTTTTCCCTCAGGTTTTTCATTATTTGATTCCTAGTTGGATCAGAAACCGCGTTCTTTTCCTAATTGACTCACTAATTCTTAGTCAGTGGTCAGAGACAGTGTGCCTTTGACCTTGAGATTCCTCAGCGTCAGGGCTGGCCTCTGGATGTATTTGGTCTATGGATCTGATTACTGAGATCTCAGCATCTGTTCTGTGGACGTCTTGCTTCGGGATGTACTAGATATGGTCTGTCTACTTCTTATTTATTCCTACTAGTGCAGAAAGTAGATGGATAGGAAACTCAGGACTCCTTTGAGTTGCTCAGGATTTCAACTTATTGTTGGTTTAACATATATTGTGTGAAGATTATGTAGGGATAGATGGATATTAGGCATGTGGGACCAGACTGGACCAACTGTGGCTGTTGTGAATGAAGGGTGTAGCTGATAAGTTATGTGGTGACAGGAGGATTGTTTCATCTTTTAGTCTGGTGAAACAACTATCTTTTTCTTTTTTTCTTATTACTTTTTCTTTTCTTTCTTTCTCTTTCCTTTCTTCCTTTCACTTTCCTTCCTTTCTTTCACTTTCTTTTTCCCTCCCTCCCTCCCTCCCTCCCTCCCTCCCTCCCTTCCTTCCTTCCTTCCTTCCTTCCTTCCTTCCTTCCTTCCTTCCTTCCTTCCTTCCCCCCTTCCCTCCCCCCCCTCTCTTTCTGTTCTTGGGCTTAGGTACTGTTTCTGAGCCTCTCTGTAGCACTTTACCACTTGAGCTAGAACACCACTTCCGGCTTTTTCTGAGTAGTTTATTGGCAATGAGAGTCTCACAGACTTTCCTGCCTAGGATGGCTTCAATCCCTCAGCCTCTTGAGTAGCTAGGATTACAAGTGTGGGATATTGACTCCTTGCTCAATGTTATCTTTTTTTCATATATTTTTATTGTAATTAATAGAAGGGTTACATTATATTTGCCAGATAGAAGGTGCATTAATTCACATACATTGATACCCTTTCTCATGTCTTGGTCCCCATTTCCCTCCCCCCACCCCTCATCTTGTTTTCCCCCGTCCCTATCCAATTTCAAATAACCAAATACAAATATATCCAATATATCAGATAACAAAGTGTCAGTGTTATCTTATGTGATTAAAAATAAAGCAGAAGGGCCAGGAGTTTGGCCTAGTGGTAGAGTTCTTGTCTAACAAGCATTAAGACTTAGATTCAATTCCTTGGTACCACAAACATAGAAAAAAAGTTGGAAGTGGTGCTGAGGCCCAAGCGGTAGAGCTCTAGCCTTGAGAAAATCCAAGGACAGTGCTAAGGCCCTGAACTCAAGCCCAGAACTGGCAAAAATTAATTTCTTGCCAGTCCTTGAACTCAGGACCTGAACACCACTTTTTTCTATGTATGTGGTATGGAGGACTTGAAGCTGGGCCTTCGTGCATGGTAGGCAAATACTCTACCACTAGGCCAAACTCTCAGCCTTATGTATCATTGATTTCTATGTGACTCTCACCTATGCATTTTTCTACCTTCTACAGAATTGCCCAAATTAAATTATAATATCCAGGGAACAAGATTTTACTTTTTCTTTGATCATACTCATGTTTGAATTCATACATGCAAAGCATACTTTGTACCACTTGGGTCTTGCCTCCATTCTTACAATATTTCTTTTAAACTGCAGACAATTTAGAGTTGGATTAACATTTCCTAATTAAATTATGGATTTATTATTGAGGCTGAAATTCAGCAGCAGCCTTAGTGTACAGCCATTAATCACATGATCTGTGCAAGTTTACAGTGTAGGCTAAGCCTCAGTTCCTCCATCTATATAGCAAAGGTTGCTGTAGGGATTTTACAAAGCTTCTTACACAGTGCTTAATGTATTGCAGAATCTCAATCTTGATGGTACTGCTATTCATTGAAACAAATTGAAAATGTATTTTTTGAGGACAATTTAAATCCTAAAAATTTGCAAGTGTCTGTTCCCCTTGATTTATCCTCATTA